>NW_027515298.1:0-84763 GCF_048772815.1 Callospermophilus lateralis
GAACTCTAAATGAAACACGGTTTGTGCTAGCTCTTTTGAAAATTGACAAAATAAAATAGATTTAGTTCTGTCTCTATGGTTTGTTTCCTTCTTGAAGCAGCCCTAACTAGATACTGCCGAAATACACTTTCATTGGAAACGTGTGCCAAGCGTCAAAAAGTACTGGTTTTCTGAAATCTCGGCAAACATTTTTTCACCCAATCTTGATGATTCTCTGTGGTAATGATCAGTTCACTAAGTCCACTTGGCTGCATTCAGTCTTCTATTGTTTTGGTTTTTCTTGGTTGAAGCGTTCGTTTCCAGTAAGAGATTGAATTTTTAGGTTTCACTCTGTTTTCTCCTATATAGATAGATGTGTTGGGAACTCTAAATGAAACACGGTTTGTGCTAGCTCTTTGAAAATTGACAAATAAAGTAGTTCTAAGTTCTGTCTCTAAGGTTGTTTCCTCTTGAAGCAGCCCTAAGCAGAGACTGCCTAAAGACATTTTCATTGGAAAGGTTGGTGGCCAGCGTCCAAAAGTACTGGTTTTCTGAAATCTCGGCAAACATTTTTTTCACCCAATCTTGATGATTCTCTGTGGTAATGATCAGTTCACTAAGTCCACTTGGCTGCCCAATTTTACTCTTCTAGGTTGAAGCGTTCGTTTCCAGTAAGAGTTTGAATTTTTAGGTTTCACTCTGTTTTCTCCTATATAGATAGATGTGTTGGGAACTCTAAAAGAAACACGGTTTGTGCTAGCTCTTTGAAAATTGACAAAATAAAGTTAGTTTTAGGTTCTGTCTCTATGGTTTGTTTCCTCTTGAAGCAGCCCTAACTGGAGACTGCCTAAATACACTTTCATTGGAAAGGTGTGCCAAGCGTCCAAAAGTATTGGTTTTCTGAAATCTCGGCAAACATTTTTTCACCCAATATTGATGATTCTCTGTGGTAGTGATCAGTTCACTAAGCCCACTTGGCTGCCCAATTTTCACTCTTCTAGGTTGAAGCGTGTGTTTCCAGTAAGAGTTTGAATTTTTAGGTTTCACTGTGTTTCTCCTATATAGATAGATGTGTTTGGAACTCTAAATGAAACACGGCTTGTGCTAGCTCTTGAAAATTGACAAAATAAAGTAGATTTAGGTTCTCTCTCTATGTTTTGTTTCCTCTTGAAGCAGCCCTAAGCAGAGCCTGTATAAAGACAGTTTCATTGGAAAGGTGTGCCAAGCGTCCAAAAGTACTGGTTTTCTGAAATATCGGCAAACATTTTTTCACCAATCTTGATGATTCTCTGTGGTAAGGATCCGTTCACTAAGTCCACATGGCTGCCAAATTTTCACTCTTCTAGGTTGAAGCGTTCGTTTCCAGTAAGAGTTTGAATTTTTAGGTTTCACTCTGTTTTCTCCTATATAGATAGATGTGTTGGGAACTCTAAATGAAACATGGTTTGTGCTAGCTCTTTGAAAATTGACAAAATAAAGTAGTTCTAAGTTCTGTCTCAAAGGTTGTTTCCTCTTGAAGCAGCCCTAAGCAGAGGCTGCCTAAAGACATTTTCATTGGAAAGGTGTGCCAAGCGTCCAAAAGTACTGGTTTTCTGAAATCTCGGCAAACCTTTTTTCACCCAACCTTGATGAGACATTGTGGTAGTGATCAGTTCACTAAGTCCACTTGGCTGCCCAATTTTCACTCTTCTAGGTTGAAGCGTTCGTTTCCAATAAGAGTTTGAATTTTTAGGTTTCACTCTGTTTTCTCCTATATAGATAGATGTGTTGGGAACTCTAAATGAAACACGGTTTGTGCTAGCTCTTTGAAAATTGACAAAATAAAGTAGTTTTAGGTTCTGTCTCTATGGTTTGTTTCCTCTTGAAGCAGCCCTAACTGGAGACTGCCTAAATACACTTTCATTGGAAACGTGTGCCAAGCGTCCAAAAGTACTGGTTTTCTGAAATCTCGGCAAACCTTTTTTAACCCAATCTGGATGATTCTCTGTGGTAGTGATCAGTTCACTAAGTCAACTTGGCTTCCCAATTTTCACTCTTCTAGGTTGAAGCGTTCGTTTCCAGTAAGAGTTTGAATTTTTAGGTTTCACTCTGTTTTCTCCTGTATAGATAGATGTGTTGGGAAGTCTAAATGAAACACGGTTTGTGCTAGCTCTTTGAAAATTGACAAAATAAAGTAGTTCTAAGTTCTGTCTCTAAGGTTTGTTTCCTCTTGAAGCAGCCCTAAGCAGAGACTGCCTAAAGACATTTTCATTGGAAAGGTGTGCCAAGCGTCCAAAAGTACTGGTTTTCTGAAATCTCGGCAAACATTATTTCACCCAATATTGATGATTCTCTGTGGTAGTGACCAATTCACTGAGCCCACTTGGCTGCCCAATTTTCACTGTTCTAAGTTGAAGCGTTCGTTTCCAGTAAGAGTTTGAATTTTTAGGTTTCACTGTGTTTTCTCCTATATAGATAGATGTGTTTGGAACTCTAAATGAAACATGGTTTGTGCTAGCTCTTTGAAAATTGACAAAATAAAGTAGTTTTAGGTTCTGTCTCTATGGTTTGTTTCCTCTTGAAGCAGCCCTAACTGGAGACTGCCTAAATACACTTTCATTGGAAACGTGTGCCAAGCGTCCAAAAGTACTGGTTTTCTGAAATCTCGGCAAACCTTTTTTCACCCAATCTTGATGAGACATTGTGGTAGTGATCAGTTCACTAAGTCCACTTGGCTGCCCAATTTTCACTCTTCTAGGTTGAAGCGTTCGTTTCCAATAAGAGTTTGAATTTTTAGGTTTCACTCTGTTTTTTCCTATATAGATAGATGTGTTGGGAACTCTAAAAGAAACACGGTTTGTGCTAGCTCTTTGAAAATTGACAAAATAAAGTAGTTTTAGGTTCTGTCTCTATGGTTTGTTTCCTCTTGAAGCAGCCCTAACTGGAGACTGCCTAAAATACACTTTCATTGGAAACGTGTGCCAAGCGTCCAAAACTACTGGTTTTCTGAAATCTCGGCAAACATTTTTTCACCCAATCTGGATGATTCTCTGTGGTAGTGATCAGTTCACTAAGTCCACTTGGCTTCCCAATATTCACTCTTCTAGGTTGAAGCGTTCGTTTCCAGTAAGAGTTTGAATTTTTAGGTTTCACTCTGTTTTCTCCTATATAGATAGATGTGTTGGGAACTCTAAATGAAACACGGTTTGTGCTAGCTCTTTGAAAATTGACAAAATAAAATAGATTTAGGTTCTGTCTCTATGGTTTGTTTCCTCTTGAAGCAGCCCTAACTAGATACTGCCGAAATACACTTTCATTGGAAACGTGTGCCAAGCGTCCAAAAGTACTGGTTTTCTGAAATCTCGGCAAACATTTTTTCACCCAATCTTGATGATTCTCTGTGGTAATGATCAGTTCACTAAGTCCACTTGGCTGCCCAATTTTCAGTCTTCTAGGTTGAAGCGTTCGTTTCCAGTAAGAGATTGAATTTTTAGGTTTCACTCTGTTTTCTCCTATATAGATAGATGTGTTGGGAACTCTAAATGAAACACGGTTTGTGCTAGCTCTTTGAAAATTGACAAAATAAAGTAGTTCTAAGTTCTGTCTCTAAGGTTGTTTCCTCTTGAAGCAGCCCTAAGCAGAGACTGCCTAAAGACATTTTGATTGGAAAGGTGTGGCCAGCGTCCAAAAGTACTGGTTTTCTGAAATCTCGGCATACATTTTTTCACCCAATCTTGATGATTCTCTGTGGTAATGATCAGTTCACTAAGTTTACTTGGCTGCCCAATTTTCATTCTTCTAGGTTGAAGCGTTCGTTTCCAGTAAGAGTTTGAATTTTTAGGTTTCATTCTGTTTTCTCCTATATAGATAGATGTGTTGGGAACTCTAAATGAAACACGGTTTGTGCTAGCTCTTTGAAAATTGAAAAATAAAGTAGTTTTAGGTTCTGTCTCTATGGTTTGTTTCCTCTTGAAGCAGCCCTAACTGGAGACTGCCTAAATACACTTTCATTGGAAACGTGTGCCAAGCGTCCAAAAGTACTGGTTTTCTGAAATCTCGGCAAACATTTTTTCACCCAATCTTGATGATTCTCTGTGGTAATGATCAGTTCACTAAGCCCACTTGGCTGCCCAATTTTCACTCTTCTAGGTTGAAGCGTTCGTTTCCAGTAAGAGATTGAATTTTTAGGTTTCACTCTGTTTTCTCCTATATAGATAGATGTGTTGGGAACTCTAAATGAAACACGGTTTGTGCTAGCTCTTTGAAAATTGACAAAATAAAGTAGATTTAAGTTCTATCTTTATGGTTTGTTTCCTCTTGAAGCAGCCCTAACTGGAGACTGCCGAAATACACTTTCATTGGAAACGTGTGCCAAGCGTCCAAAAGTACTGGTTTTCTGAAATCTCGGCAAACATTTTTTCACCCAATCTTGATGATTCTCTGTGGTAGTGATCAGTTCACTAAGTCCACTTGGCTGCCCAATTTTCACTCTTCTAGGTTGAAGCGTTCGTTTCCAGTAAGAGATTGAATTTTTAGGTTTCACTCTGTTTTCTCCTATATAGATAGATGTGTTGGGAACTCTAAATGAAACACGGTTTGTGCTAGCTCTTTGAAAATTGACAAAATAAAGTAGATTTAGGTTCTATCTTTATGGTTTGTTTCCTCTTGAAGCAGCCCTAACTGGAGACTGCCGAAATACACTTTCATTGGAAACGTGTGCCAAGCGTCCAAAAGTACTGGTTTTCTGAAATCTCGGCAAACATTTTTTCACCCAATCTTGATGATTCTCTGTGGTAATGATCAGTTCACTAAGTCCACTTGGCTGCCCAATTTTCACTCTTCTAGGTTGAAGCGTTCGTTTCCAGTAAGAGTTTGAATTTTTATTTTTCACTCTGTTTTCTCCTATATAGATAGATGTGTTGGGAACTCTAAATGAAACAAGGTTTGTGCTAGCTCTTTGAAAATTGACAAAATAAAGTAGTTCTAAGTTCTGTCTCTAAGGTTGTTTCCTCTTGAATAGCCCTAAGCAGAGACTGCCTAAAGACATTTTCATTGGAAAGGTGTGGCCAGCGTCCAAAAGTACTGGTTTTCTGAAATCTCGGCAAACATTTTTTCACCCAATCTTGATGATTCTCTGTGGTAATGATCAGTTCACTAAGTCCACTTGGCTGCCCAATTTTTACTCTTCTAGGTTGAAGCGTTCGTTTCCAGTAAGAGTTTGAATTTTTAGGTTTCACTCTGTTTTCTCCTATATAGATAGATGTGTTGGGAACTCTAAAAGAAACACGGTTTGTGCTAGCTCTTTGAAAATTGACAAAATAAAGTAGTTTTAGGTTCTGTCTCTATGGATTGTTTCCTCTTGAAGCAGCCCTAACTGGAGACTGCCTAAATACACTTTCATTGGAAAGGTGTGCCAAGCGTCCAAAAGTATTGGTTTTCTGAAATCTCGGCAAACATTTTTTCACCCAATATTGATGATTCTCTGTGGTAGTGATCAGTTCACTAAGCCCACTTGGCTGCCCAATTTTCACTCTTCTAGGTTGAAGCGTGTGTTTCCAGTAAGAGTTTGAATTTTTAGGTTTCACTGTGTTTTCTCCTATATAGATAGATGTGTTTGGAACTCTAAATGAAACACGGCTTGTGCTAGCTCTTTGAAAATTGACAAAATAAAGTAGATTTAGGTTCTCTCTCTATGTTTTGTTTCCTCTTGAAGCAGCCCTAAGCAGAGCCTGTATAAAGACAGTTTCATTGGAAAGGTGTGCCATCGTCCAAAAGTACTGGTTTTCTGAAATATCGGCAAACATTTTTTCACCCAATCTTGATGATTCTCTGTGGTAAGGATCCGTTCACTAAGTCCACATGGCTGCCAAATTTTCACTCTTCTAGGTTGAAGCGTTCGTTTCCAGTAAGAGTTTGAATTTTTAGGTTTCACTCTGTTTTCTCCTATATAGATAGATGTGTTTTGAACTCTAAATGAAACATGGTTTGTGCTAGCTCTTTGAAAATTGACAAAATAAAGTAGTTCTAAGTTCTGTCTCAAAGGTTGTTTCCTCTTGAAGCAGCCCTAAGCAGAGCCTGCCTAAAGACATTTTCATTGGAAAGGTGTGCCAAGCGTCCAAAAGTACTGGTTTTCTGAAATCTCGGCAAACCTTTTTTCACCCAATCTTGATGAGACATTGTGGTAGTGATCAGTTCACTAAGTCCACTTGGCTGCCCAATTTTCACTCTTCTAGGTTGAAGCGTTCGTTTCCAATAAGAGTTTGAATTTTTAGATTTCACTCTGTTTTCTCCTATATAGATAGATGTGTTGGGAACTCTAAATGAAACACGGTTTGTGCTATCTCTTTGAAAATTGACAAAATAAAGTAGTTTTAGGTTCTGTCTCTATGGTTTGTTTCCTCTTGAAGCAGCCCTAACTGGAGACTGCCTAAATACACTTTCATTGGAAACGTGTGCCAAGCGTCCAAAAGTACTGGTTTTCTGAAATCTCGGCAAACCTTTTTTAACCCAATCTGGATGATTCTCTGTGGTAGTGATCAGTTCACTAAGTCAACTTGCCTTCCCAATTTTCACTCTTCTAGGTTGAAGCGTTCGTTTCCAGTAAGAGTTTGAATTTTTAGGTTTCACTCTGTTTTCTCCTATATAGATAGATGTGTTGGGAACTCTAAATGAAACACGGTTTGTGCTAGCTCTTTGAAAATTGACAAAATAAAGTAGATTTAGGTTCTGTCTCTATGGTTTGTTTCCTCTTGAAGCAGCCCTAACTAGAGACTGCCGAAATACACTTTCATTGGAAACGTGTGCCAAGCGTCCAAAAGTACTGGTTTTCTGAAATCTCGGCAAACATTTTTTCACCCAATCTTGATGATTCTCTGTGGTAATGATCAGTTCACTAAGTCCACTTGGCTGCAAAATTTTCAGTCTTCTAGGTTGAAGCGTTCGTTTCCAGTAAGAGATTGAATTTTTAGGTTTCACTCTGTTTTCTCCTATATAGATAGATGTGTTGGGAACTCTAAATGAAACACGGTTTGTGCTAGCTCTTTGAAAATTGACAAAATAAAGTAGTTCTAAGTTCTGTCTCTAAGGTTGTTTCCTCTTGAATAGCCCTAAGCAGAGACTGCCTAAAGACATTTTCATTGGAAAGGTGTGGCCAGCGTCCAAAAGTACTGGTTTTCTGAAATCTCGGCATACGTTTTTTCACCCAATCCTGATGATTCTCTGTGGTAATGATCAGTTCACTAAGTCCACTTGGCTGCCCAATTTTCACTCTTCTAGGTTGAAGCGTTCGTTTCCAGTAAGAGTTTGAATTTTTAGGTTTCACTCTGTTTTCTCCTATATAGATAGATGTGTTGGGAACTCTAAATGAAACACGGTTTGTGCTAGCTCTTTGAAAATTGACAAAATAAAGTAGTTTTAGGTTCTGTCTCTATGGTTTGTTTCCTCTTGAAGCAGCCCTAACTGGAGACTGCCTAAATACACTTTCATTGGAAAGGTGTGCCAAGCGTCCAAAAGTACTGGTTTTCTGAAATCTCGGCAAACATGTTTTCACCAAATATTGATGATTCTCTGTGGTAGTGATCAGTTCACTAAGCCCACTTGGCTGCCAAATTTTCACTCTTCTAGGTTGAAGCGTGTGTTTCCAGTAAGAGTTTGAATTTTTAGGTTTCACTGTGTTTTCTCCTATATAGATAGATGTGTTTGGAACTCTAAATGAAACACGGCTTGTGCTAGCTCTTTGAAAATTGACAAAATAAAGTAGATTTAGGTTCTGTCTCTATGGTTTGTTTCCTCTTGAAGCAGCCCTAAATAGAGACTGCCGAAATACACTTTCATTGGAAACGTGTGCCAAGCGTCCAAAAGTACTGGTTTTTTGAAATCTCGGCAAACATTTTTTCACCCAATCTTGATGAATCTCTGTGGTAATGATCAGTTCACTAAGTCCACTTGGCTACCCAAATTTAAGTCTTCTATGTTGAAGCGTTCGTTTCCAGTAAGAGATTGAATTTTTAGGTTTCATTCTGTTTTCTCCTATATAGATAGATGTGTTGGGAACTCTAAATGAAACACGGTTTGTGCTAGCTCTTTGAAAATTGACAAAATAAAGTAGTTCTAAGTTCTGTCTCTAAGGTTGTTTCCTCTTGAAGCAGCCCTAAGCAGAGACTGCCTAAAGACATTTTGATTGGAAAGGTGTGGCCAGCGTCCAAAAGTACTGGTTTTCTGAAATCTCGGCAAACATTTTTTCACCCAATCTTGATGATTCTCTGTGGTAATGATCAGTTCACTAAGTTTACTTGGCTGCCCAATTTTCATTCTTCTAGGTTGAAGCGTTCGTTTCCAGTAAGAGTTTGAATTTTTAGGTTTCATTCTGTTTTCTCCTATATAGATAGATGTGTTGGGAACTCTAAATGAAACACGGTTTGTGCTAGCTCTTTGAAAATTGAAAAATAAAGTAGTTTTAGGTTCTGTCTCTATGGTTTGTTTCCTCTTGAAGCAGCCCTAACTGGAGACTGCCTAAATACACTTTCATTGGAAACGTGTGCCAAGCGTCCAAAAGTACTGGTTTTCTGATATCTCGGCAAACATTTTTTCACCCAATCTTGATGATTCTCTGTGGTAATGATCAGTTCACTAAGCCCACTTGGCTGCCCAATTTTCACTCTTCTAGGTTGAAGCGTTCTTTTCCAGTAAAAGATTGAATTTTTAGGTTTCACTCTGTTTTCTCCTATATAGATAGATGTGTTGGGAACTCTAAATGAAACACGGTTTGTGCTAGCTCTTTGAAAATTGACAAAATAAAGTAGATTTAGGTTCTATATTTATGGTTTGTTTCCTCTTGAAGCAGCCCTAACTGGAGACTGCCGAAATACACTTTCATTGGAAACGTGTGCCAAGCGTCCAAAAGTACTGGTTTTCTGAAATCTCGGCAAACATTTTTTCACCCAATCTTGATGATTCTTTGTGGTAGTGATCAGTTCACTAAGTCCACTTGGCTGCCCAATTTTCACTCTTCTAGGTTGAAGCGTTCGTTTCCAGTAAGAGTTTGAATTTTTAGGTTTCACTCTGTTTTCTCCTATATAGATAGATGTGTTGGGAACTCTAAATGAAACAAGGTTTGTGCTAGCTCTTTGAAAATTGACAAAATAAAGTAGTTCTAAGTTCTGTCTCTAAGGTTGTTTCCTATTGAATAGCCCTAAGCAGAGACTGCCTAAAGACATTTTCATTGGAAAGGTGTGGCCAGCGTCTAAAAGTACTGGTTTTCTGAAATCTCGGCAAACATTTTTTCACCCAATCTTGATGATTCTCTGTGGTAATGATCAGTTCACTAAGTCCACTTGGCTGCCCAATTTTTACTCTTCTAGGTTGAAGCGTTCGTTTCCAGTAAGAGTTTGAATTTTTAGGTTTCACTCTGTTTTCTCCTATATAGATAGATTTGTTGGGAACTCTAAAAGAAACACGGTTTGTGCTAGCTCTTTGAAAATTGACAAAATAAAGTAGTTTTAGGTTCTGTCTCTATGGTTTGTTTCCTCTTGAAGCAGCCCTAACTGGAGACTGCCTAAATACACTTTCATTGGAAAGGTGTGCCAAGCGTCCAAAAGTATTGGTTTTCTGAAATCTCGGCAAACTTTTTTTCACCCAATATTGATGATTCTCTGTGGTAGTGATCAGTTCACTAAGCCCACTTGGCTGCCCAATTTTCACTCTTCTAGGTTGAAGCGTGTGTTTCCAGTAAGAGTTTGAATTTTTAGGTTTCACTGTGTTTTCTCCTATATAGATAGATGTGTTTGGAACTCTAAATGAAACACGGCTTGTGCTAGCTCTTTGAAAATTGACAAAATAAAGTAGATTTAGGTTCTGTCTCTATGTTTTGTTTCCTCTTGAAGCAGCCCTAAGCAGAGCCTGTATAAAGACAGTTTCATTGGAAAGGTGTGCCAAGCGTCCAAAAGTACTGGTTTTCTGAAATATAGGCAAACATTTTTTCACCCAATCTTGATGATTCTCTGTGGTAATGATCCGTTCACTAAGTCCACTTGGCTGCCAAATTTTCACTCTTCTAGGTTGAAGCGTTCGTTTCCAGTAAGAGTTTGAATTTTTAGGTTTCACTCTGTTTTCTCCTATATAGATAGATGTGTTGGGAACTCTAAATGAAACATGGTTTGTGCTAGCTCTTTGAAAATTGACAAAATAAAGTAGTTCTAAGTTCTGTCTCAAAGGTTGTTTCCTCTTGAAGCAGCCCTAAGCAGAGCCTGCCTAAAGACATTTTCATTGGAAAGGTGTGCCAAGCGTCCAAAAGTACTGGTTTTCTGAAATCTCGACAAACCTTTTTTCACCCAATCTTGATGAGACATTGTGGTAGTGATCACTTCACTAAGTCCACTTGGCTGCCCAATTTTCAATCTTCTAGGTTGAAGCGTTCGTTTCCAATAAGAGTTTGAATTTTTAGGTTTCACTCTGTTTTTTCCTATAGAGATAGATGTGTTGGGAACTCTAAATGAAACACGGTTTGTGCTAGCTCTTTGAAAATTGACAAAAAAAGTAGTTTTAGGTTCTGTCTCTATGGTTTGTTTCCTCTTGAAGCAGCCCTAACTGGAGACTGCCTAAATACACTTTCATTGGAAACGTGTGCCAAGCGTCCAAAAGTACTGGTTTTCTGAAATCTCGGCAAACATTTTTAACCCAATCTGGATGATTCTCTGTGGTAGTGATCAGTTCACTAAGTCAACTTGGCTTCCCAATTTTCACTCTTCTAGGTTGAAGCGTTCGTTTCCAGTAAGAGTTTGAATTTTTAGGTTTCACTCTGTTTTCTCCTATATAGATAGATGTGTTGGGAACTCTAAATGAAACACGGTTTGTGCTAGCTCTTTGAAAATTGACAAAATAAAGTAGTTCTAAGTTCTGTCTCTAAGGTTTGTTTCCTCTTGAAGCAGCCCTAAGCAGAGACTGCCTAAAGACATTTTCATTGGAAAGGTGTGCCAAGCGTCCAAAAGTACTGGTTTTCTGAAATCTCGGCAAACATTTTTTCACCCAATATTGATGATTCTCTGTGGTAGTGACCAGTTCACTCAGCCCACTTGGCTGCCCAATTTTCACTCTTCTAAGTTGAAGCGTTCGTTTCCAGTAAGAGTTTGAATTTTTAGGTTTCACTGTGTTTTCTCCTATATAGATAGATGTGTTTGGAACTCTAAATGAAACATGGTTTGTGCTAGCTCTTTGAAAATTGACAAAATAAAGTAGTTTTAGGTTCTGTCTCTATGGTTTGTTTCCTCTTGAAGCAGCCCTAACTGGAGACTGCCTAAATACACTTTCATTGGAAACGTGTGCCAAGCGTCCAAAAGTACTGGTTTTCTGAAATCTCGGCAAACCTTTTTTCACCCAATCTTGATGAGACATTGTGGTAGTGATCAGTTCACTAAGTCCACTTGGCTGCCCAATTTTCACTCTTCTAGGTTGAAGCGTTCGTTTCCAGTAAGAGTTTGAATTTTTAGGTTTCACTCTGTTTTCTCCTATATAGATAGATGTGTTGGGAACTCTAAATGAAACACGGTTTGTGCTAGCTCTTTGAAAATTGACAAAATAAAGTAGTTCTAAGTTCTGTCTCTAAGGTTGTTTCCTATTGAAGCAGCCCTAAGCAGAGACTGCCTAAAGACATTTTCATTGGAAAGGTGTGGCCAGCGTCCAAAAGTACTGGTTTTCTGAAATCTCGGCAAATATTTTTTCACCCAATCTTGATGATTCTCTGTGGTAATGATCAGTTCACTAAGTCCACTTGGCTGCCCAATTTTCACTCTTCTAGGTTGAAGCGTTCGTTTCCAGTAAGAGTTTGAATTTTTAGGTTTTACTCTGTTTTCTCCTATATAGATAGATGTGTTGGGAACTCTAAAAGAAACACGGTTTGTGCTAGCTCTTTGAAAATTGACAAAATAAAGTAGTTTTAGGTTCTGTCTCTATGGTTTGTTTCCTCTTGAAGCAGCCCTAACTGGAGACTGCCTAAATACACTTTCATTGGAAAGGTGTGCCAAGCGTCCAAAAGTATTGGTTTTCTGAAATCTCGGCAAACATTTTTTCACCCAATATTGATGATTCTCTGTGGTAGTGATCAGTTCACTAAGCCCACTTGGCTGCCCAATTTTCACTCTTCTAGGTTGAAGCGTGTGTTTCCAGTAAGAGTTTGAATTTTTAGGTTTCACTGTGTTTTCTCCTATATAATTAGATGTGTTTGGAACTCTAAATGAAACACGGCTTGTGCTAGCTCTTTGAAAATTGAAAAAATAAAGTAGATTTAGGTTCTGTCTCTATGTTTTGTTTCCTCTTGAAGCAGCCCTAAGCAGAGCCTGTATAAAGACAGTTTCATTGGAAAGGTGTGCCAAGCGTCCAAAAGTACTGGTTTTCTGAAATATCGGCAAACATTTTTTCACCCAATCTTGATGATTCTCTGTGGTAATGATCCGTTCACTAAGTCCACTTGGCTGCCAAATTTTCACTCTTCTAGGTTGAAGCGTTCGTTTCCAGTAAGAGTTTGAATTTTTAGGTTTCACTCTGTTTTCTCCTATATAGATAGATGTGTTGGGAACTCTAAATGAAACATGGTTTGTGCTAGCTCTTTGAAAATTGACAAAATAAAGTAGTTCTAAGTTCTGTCTCAAAGGTTGTTTCCTCTTGAAGCAGCCCTAAGCAGAGCCTGCCTAAAGACATTTTCATTGGAAAGGTGTGCCAAGCGTCCAAAAGTACTGGTTTTCTGAAATCTCGACAAACCTTTTTTCACCCAATCTTGATGAGACATTGTGGTAGTGATCACTTCACTAAGTCCACTTGGCTGCCCAATTTTCACTCTTCTAGGTTGAAGCGTTCGTTTCCAATAAGAGTTTGAATTTTTAGGTTTCACTCTGTTTTTTCCTATAGAGATAGATGTGTTGGGAACTCTAAATGAAACACGGTTTGTGCTAGCTCTTTGAAAATTGACAAAAAAAGTAGTTTTAGGTTCTGTCTCTATGGTTTGTTTCCTCTTGAAGCAGCCCTAACTGGAGACTGCCTAAATACACTTTCATTGGAAACGTGTGCCAAGCGTCCAAAAGTACTGGTTTTCTGAAATCTCGGCAAACATTTTTAACCCAATCTGGATGATTCTCTGTGGTAGTGATCAGTTCACTAAGTCAACTTGGCTTCCCAATTTTCACTCTTCTAGGTTGAAGCGTTCGTTTCCAGTAAGAGTTTGAATTTTTAGGTTTCACTCTGTTTTCTCCTATATAGATAGATGTGTTGGGAACTCTAAATGAAACACGGTTTGTGCTAGCTCTTTGAAAATTGACAAAATAAAGTAGTTCTAAGTTCTGTCTCTAAGGTTTGTTTCCTCTTGAAGCAGCCCTAAGCAGAGACTGCCTAAAGACATTTTCATTGGAAAGGTGTGCCAAGCGTCCAAAAGTACTGGTTTTCTGAAATCTCGGCAAACATTTTTTCACCCAATATTGATGATTCTCTGTGGTAGTGACCAGTTCACTCAGCCCACTTGGCTGCCCAATTTTCACTCTTCTAAGTTGAAGCGTTCGTTTCCAGTAAGAGTTTGAATTTTTAGGTTTCACTGTGTTTTCTCCTATATAGATAGATGTGTTTGGAACTCTAAATGAAACATGGTTTGTGCTAGCTCTTTGAAAATTGACAAAATAAAGTAGTTTTAGGTTCTGTCTCTATGGTTTGTTTCCTCTTGAAGCAGCCCTAACTGGAGACTGCCTAAATACACTTTCATTGGAAACGTGTGCCAAGCGTCCAAAAGTACTGGTTTTCTGAAATCTCGGCAAACCTTTTTTCACCCAATCTTGATGAGACATTGTGGTAGTGATCAGTTCACTAAGTCCACTTGGCTGCCCAATTTTCACTCTTCTAGGTTGAAGCGTTCGTTTCCAGTAAGAGTTTGAATTTTTAGGTTTCACTCTGTTTTCTCCTATATAGATAGATGTGTTGGGAACTCTAAATGAAACACGGTTTGTGCTAGCTCTTTGAAAATTGACAAAATAAAGTAGTTCTAAGTTCTGTCTCTAAGGTTGTTTCCTATTGAAGCAGCCCTAAGCAGAGACTGCCTAAAGACATTTTCATTGGAAAGGTGTGGCCAGCGTCCAAAAGTACTGGTTTTCTGAAATCTCGGCAAATATTTTTTCACCCAATCTTGATGATTCTCTGTGGTAATGATCAGTTCACTAAGTCCACTTGGCTGCCCAATTTTCACTCTTCTAGGTTGAAGCGTTCGTTTCCAGTAAGAGTTTGAATTTTTAGGTTTTACTCTGTTTTCTCCTATATAGATAGATGTGTTGGGAACTCTAAAAGAAACACGGTTTGTGCTAGCTCTTTGAAAATTGACAAAATAAAGTAGTTTTAGGTTCTGTCTCTATGGTTTGTTTCCTCTTGAAGCAGCCCTAACTGGAGACTGCCTAAATACACTTTCATTGGAAAGGTGTGCCAAGCGTCCAAAAGTATTGGTTTTCTGAAATCTCGGCAAACATTTTTTCACCCAATATTGATGATTCTCTGTGGTAGTGATCAGTTCACTAAGCCCACTTGGCTGCCCAATTTTCACTCTTCTAGGTTGAAGCGTGTGTTTCCAGTAAGAGTTTGAATTTTTAGGTTTCACTGTGTTTTCTCCTATATAATTAGATGTGTTTGGAACTCTAAATGAAACACGGCTTGTGCTAGCTCTTTGAAAATTGAAAAAATAAAGTAGATTTAGATTCTGTCTCTATGTTTTGTTTCCTCTTGAAGCAGCCCTTAGCAGAGCCTGTATAAAGACAGTTTCATTGGAAAGGTGTGCCAAGCGTCCAAAAGTACTGGTTTTCTGAAATCTCGGCAAACATTTTTTCACCCAATCTTGATGATTCTCTGTGGTAATGATCAGTTCACTAAGTCCACTTGGCTGCCCAATTTTCACTATTCTAGGTTGAAGCGTTCGTCTCCACTAATAGTTTGAATTTTTAGGTTTCACTCTGTTTTCTCCTATATAGATAGATGTGTTGGGAACTCTAAATGAAACACGGTTTGTGCTTGCTCTTTGAAAATTGACAAAATAAAGCAGTTTTAGGTTCTGTCTCTATGGTTTGTATCCTCTTCAAGCAGCCCTAACTGGAGACTGCCTAAATACACTTTCATTGGAAACGTGTGCCAAGCGTCCAAAAGTACCGGTTTTCTGAAATCACGGCAAACATTTTTTCAACCAATCTTGATGATTCTCTGTGGTAGTGATCAGTTCACTATGTCAACTTGGCTTCCCAATTTTCACACTTCTAGGTTGAAGCGTTCGTTTCCAGTAAGAGTTTGAATTTTTAGGTTTCACTGTGTTTTCTCCTATATAGATAGATGTGTTGGGAACTCTAAATGAAACACGGTTTGTGCTAGCTCTTTGAAAATTGACAAAATAAAGTAGATTTAGGTTCTGTCTCTATGGTTTGTTTCCTCTTGAAGCAGCCCTAACTAGAGACTGCCTAAATACACTTTCATTGGAAAGGTGTGCCAAGCGTCCAAAATTACTGGTTTTCTGAAATCTCGGCAAATATTTTTTCACCCAATCTTGATGATTCTCTGTGGTAATGATCAGTTCACTAAGTCCACTTGGCCGCCCAATTTTCACTCTTCTAGGTTGAAGCGTTCGTTTCCAGTAAGAGTTTGAATTTTTAGGTTTCACTCTGTTTTCTCCTATATAGATAGATATGTTGGGAACTCTAAATGAAACACGGTTTGTGCTAGCTCTTTGAAAATTGACAAAATAAAGTAGTTCTAAGTTCTGTCTCTATGGTTTGTTTCCTCTTGAAGCAGCCCTAACTAGTGACTGCCTAAATACACTTTCATTGGAAACGTGTGCCAAGTGTCCAAAAGTACTGGTTTTCTGAAATCTCGGCAAACATTTTTTCACCCAATCTTGATGTGACATTGTGGTAGTGATCAGTTCACTAAGTCCACTTGGCTGCCCAATATTCACTCTTCTAGGTTGAAGCGTTCAATTCCAGTAAGAGTTTGAATTTTTAGGTTTCACTCTGTTTTCTCCTATATAGATAGATGTGTTGGGAACTCTAAATGAAACACGGTTTGTGCTAGATCTTTGAAAATTGACAAAATAAAGTAGTTTTATGTTCTCTCTCTATGGATTGTTTCCTCTTGAAGAAGCCCTAACTAGAGACTGCCTAAAAACACTTTCATTAAAAAGGTGTGCCAAGCGTCCAAAAGTACTGGTTTTCTGAAATCTCGGCAAACATTTTTCCACCCAATCTTGATGATTGTCTGTGGTAGTGATCAGTTCACTAAGTCCACTTCGCTGCCCTATTTTCACTCTTCTAGGTTGAAGCGTTCGTTTCCAGTAAGAGTTTGAATTTTTAGGTTTCACTCTGTTTTCTCCTATATAGATTGATGTGTTTGGAACTCTAAATGAAACACGGTTTGTGCTAGATCTTTGAGAATTGACAAAAAAAAGTAGTTTTATGTTCTGTCTCTACGGATTGTTTCCTCTTGAAGCAGCCCTAACTAGAGACTGCCTAAATACAATTTCATTGGAAAGGTGTGCCAAGCGTCCAAAAGCACTGGTTTTCTGAAATCTCGGCAAACATTTTTTCACCCAATCTTGATGATTCTCTGTGGTAATGATCAGTTCACTAAGCCCACTTGGCTGCCCAATTTTCACTCTTCTAGGTTGAAGCGATCGTTTCCAGTAAGAGTTTGAATTTTTAGGTTTCACTCTGTTTTCTCCTATATAGATAGTTGTGTTGGGAACTCTAAATGAAACATGGTTTGTGCTAGCTCTTTGAAAATTGACAAAATAAAGTTTTTTTAGGTTCTGTCCCTATGCTTTGTTTCCTCTTCAAGCAGGCCTAACTGGAGACTGCCTAAAACCACTTTCATTGGAAACGTGTGCCAAGCGTCCAAAAGTACTGGTTTTCTGAAATCTCGGCAAACATTTTTTCACCCAATCTGGATGATTCTCTGTGGTAGTGATCAGTTCACTAAGTCAACTTGGCTTCCCAATTTTCACTCTTCTAGGTTGAAGCGTTCGTTTCCAGTAATAGTTTGAATTTTTAGGTTTCACTGTGTTTTCTCCTATATAGATAGATGTGTTTGGAACTCTAAATGAAACACGGTTTGTGCTAGCTCTTTGAAAATTGACAAAATAAAGTAGATTTAGGTTCTGTCTCTATCGTTTGTTTTTTCTTGAAGCAGCCCTAACTAGAGACTGCCTAAATACACTTTCATTGGAAACGTGTGCCAAGCGTCCAAAATTACTGGTTTTCTGAAATCTCGGCAAACATTTTTTCACCCAATCTTGATGATTCTCTGTGGTAATGATCAGTTCACTAAGTCCACTTGGCCGCCCAATTTTCACTCTTCTAGGTTGAAGCGTTCATTTCCAGTAAGAGTTTGAATTTTTAGGTTTCACTCTGTTTTCTCCTATATAGATAGATGTGTTGGGAACTCTAAATGAAACACGGTTTGTGCTAGCTCTTTGAAAATTGACAAAATAAAGTAGATTTAGGTTCTTTCTCTATGGTTTGATTCCTCTTGAAGCAGCCCTAACTAGAGACTGCCTTAATGCACTTTCATTGGAAACGTGTGCCAAGTGTCCAAAAGTACTGGTTTTCTGAAATCTTGGCAAACATTTTTTCACCCAATCTGGATGATTCTCTGCGGTAGTGATCAGTTCACTAAGCCCACTTGGCTGCCCAATTTTCACTCTTCTAGGTTGAAGCGTTCGTTTCTAGTAAGAGTTTTAATTTTTAGGTTTCACTGTGTTTTCTCCTATATAGATAGATGTGTTTGGAACTCTAAATGAAAAACGGTTTGTGCTAGATCTTTGAGAATTGACAAAATAAAGTAGTTTTATGTTCTGTCTCTATGGATTTTTTCCTCTTGAAGCAGCCCTAACTAGAGACTGCCTGAAAACACTTTCATTGGAAAGGTGTGCCAAGCGTCCAAAAGTACTGGTTTTCTAAAATCTCGGCAAACATTTTTTCACCTAATCTTCATGATTCTCTGTGGTAATAATCAGTTCACTAAGTCCACTTGGCTGCCCAATTTTCACTCTTCTAGGTTGAAGCGTTCGTTTCCAGGAAGAGTTTGAATTTTTAGGTTTCACTCTGTTTTCTCCTATATAGATAGATGTGTTGGGAACTCTAAATGAAACACGGTTTGTGCTAGCTCTTTGAAAATTGACAAAATAAAGCAGTTTTAGGTTCTGTCTCTATGGTTTGTTTCCTCTTCAAGCAGCCCTAACTGGAGACTGCCTAAATACACTTTCATTGGAAACGTGTGCCAAGCGTCCAAAAGTACTGGTTTTCTGAAATCAAGGCAAACATTTTTTCACCCAATCTTGATGATTCTCTGTGGTAGTGATCAGTTCACTATGTCAACTTGGCTTCCCAATTTTCACACTTCTAGGTTGAAGCGTTCGTTTCCAGTAAGAGTTTGAATTTTTAGGTTTCACTGTGTTTTCTCCTATATAGATAGATGTGTTGGGAACTTTAAATGAAACACGGTTTGTGCTAGCTCTTTGAAAATTGACAAAATAAAGTAGATTTAGGTTCTGTCTCTATGGTTTGTTTCCTCTTGAAGCAGCCCTAACTAGAGACTGCCTAAATACACTTTCATTGGAAACGTGTGCCAAGCGTCCAAAAGTACTGGTTTTCTGAAATCTCGGCAAACATTTTTTCACCCAATCTTGATGATTCTCTGTGGTAATGATCAGTTCACTAAGTCCACTTGGCCGCCCAATTTTCACTCTTCTAGGTTGAAGCGTTCGTTTCCAGTAAGAGTTTGAATTTTTAGGTTTCACTCTGTTTTCTCCTATATAGATAGATGTGTTGGGAACTCTAAATGAAACACGGTTTGTGCTAGCTCTTTGAAAATTGACAAAATAAAGTGGTTCTAAGTTCTGTCTCTATGGTTTGTTTCCTCTTGAAGCAGCCCTAACTAGAGACTGCCTAAATACACTTTCATTGGAAACGTGTGCCAAGCGTCCAAAAGTACTGGTTTTCTGAAATCTCGGCAAACATTTTTTCACCCAATCTTGATGTGACATTGTGGTAGTGATCAGTTCACTAAGTCCACTTCGCTGCCCAACATTCACTCTTCTAGGTTGAAGCGTTCAATTCCAGTAAGAGTTTGAATTTTTAGGTTTCACTCTGTTTTCTCCTATATAGATAGATGTGTTGGGAACTCTAAATGAAACACGGTTTGTGCTAGATCTTTGAAAATTGATAAAATAAAGTAGTTTTATGTTCTCTCTCTATGGATTGTTTCCTCTTGAAGAAGCCCTAACTAGAGACTGCCTAAAAACACTTTCATTAAAAAGGTGTGAAAAGCGTCCAAAAGTACTGGTTTTCTCAAATCTCGGCAAACATTTTTCCACCCAATCTTGATGATTGTCTGTGGTAGTGATCAGTTCACTAAGTCCACTTGGCTGCCCTATTTTCACTCTTCTAGGTTGAAGCGTTCGTTTCCAGTAAGAGTTTGAATTTTTAGGTTTCACTCTGTTTTCTCCTATATAGATTGATGTGTTTGGAACTCTAAATGAAACACGGTTTGTGCTAGATCTTTGAGAATTGACAAAAAAAAAGTAGTTTTATGTTCTGTCTCTACGGATTGTTTCCTCTTGAAGCAGCCCTAACTAGAGACTGCCTAAAAACACTTTCATTGGAAAGGTGTGGGAAGCGTCCAAAAGTATTGGTATTCTAAAATCTCGGCAAACATTTTTTCACCCAATCTTCATGATTCTCTGTGGTAATAATCAGTTCACTACGTCCACTTGGCTGCCCAATTTTCATTCTTCTAGGTTGAAGCGTTCGTTTCCAGTAAGAGTTTGAATTTTTAGGTTTCACTCTGTTTTCTCCTATATAGATAGATGTGTTGGGAACTCTAAATGAAACACGGTTTGTGCTAGCTCTTTGAAAACTGACAAAATAAAGTAGTTTTAGGTTCTGTCTCTATGGTTTGTTTCCTCTTGAAGCAGCCCTAACTAGAGACTGCCTAAATACACTTTCATTGGAAACGTGTGCCAAGCGTCCAAAAGTACTGGTTTTCTGAAATCTCGGCAAACATTTTTTCACCCAATCTTGATGTGACATTGTGGTAGTGATCAGTTCACTAAGTCCACTTCGCTGCCCAACATTCACTCTTCTAGGTTGAAGCGTTCAATTCCAGTAAGAGTTTGAATTTTTAGGTTTCACTCTGTTTTCTCCTATATAGATAGATGTGTTGGGAACTCTAAATGAAACACGGTTTGTGCTAGATCTTTGAAAATTGATAAAATAAAGTAGTTTTATGTTCTCTCTCTATGGATTGTTTCCTCTTGAAGAAGCCCTAACTAGAGACTGCCTAAAAACACTTTCATTAAAAAGGTGTGAAAAGCGTCCAAAAGTACTGGTTTTCTGAAATCTCGGCAAACATTTTTCCACCCAATCTTGATGATTGTCTGTGGTAGTGATCAGTTCACTAAGTCCACTTGGCTGCCCTATTTTCACTCTTCTAGGTTGAAGCGTTCGTTTCCAGTAAGAGTTTGAATTTTTAGGTTTCACTCTGTTTTCTCCTATATAGATTGATGTGTTTGGAACTCTAAATGAAACACGGTTTGTGCTAGATCTTTGAGAATTGACAAAAAAAAAGTAGTTTTATGTTCTGTCTCTACGGATTGTTTCCTCTTGAAGCAGCCCTAACTAGAGACTGCCTAAAAACACTTTCATTGGAAAGGTGTGGGAAGCGTCCAAAAGTATTGGTATTCTAAAATCTCGGCAAACATTTTTTCACCCAATCTTCATGATTCTCTGTGGTAATAATCAGTTCACTACGTCCACTTGGCTGCCCAATTTTCATTCTTCTAGGTTGAAGCGTTCGTTTCCAGTAAGAGTTTGAATTTTTAGGTTTCACTCTGTTTTCTCCTATATAGATAGATGTGTTGGGAACTCTAAATGAAACACGGTTTGTGCTAGCTCTTTGAAAACTGACAAAATAAAGTAGTTTTAGGTTCTGTCTCTATGGTTTGTTTCCTCTTGAAGCAGCCCTAACTAGAGACTGCCTAAATACAATTTCATTGGAAAGGTGTGCCAAGCGTCCAAAAGTAATGGTTTTCTGAAATCTCGGCAAACATTTTTTCACCCAATCTTGATGATTCTCTGTGGTAATGATCAGTTCACCACGTCCACTTGGCTGCCCAATTTTCACTCTTCTAGGTTGAAGCGTTCGTTTCCAGTAAGAGTTTGAATTTTTAGGTTTCACTCCTTTTTCTCCTATATAGATAGTTGTGTTGGGAACTCTAAATGAAACACGGTTTGTGCTAGCTCTTTGAAAATTGACAAAATAAAGTAGTTTTAGGTTCTGTCCCTATTCTTTGTTTCCTCTTCAAGCAGGCCTAACTGGAGACTGCCTAAAACCACTTTCATTGGAAACGTGTGCCAAGCGTCCAAAAGTACTGGTTTTCTGAAATCTCGGCAAACATTTTTTCACCCAATCTGAATGATTCTCTGTGGTAGTGATCAGTTCACTAAATCAACTTGGCTTCCCAATTTTCACTCTTCTAGGTTTAAGAGTTCGTTTCCAGTAATAGTTTGAATTTTTAGGTTTCACTGTGTTTTCTCCTATATAGATAGATGTGTTTGGAACTCTAAATGAAACACGGTTTGTGCTAGCTCTTTGAAAATTGACAAAATAAAGTAGATTTAGGTTCTGTCTCTATGGTTTGTTTTCTCTTGAAGCAGCCCTAACTAGAGACTGCCCAAATACACTTTGATTGGAAACGTGTGCCAAGCGTCCAAAAGTACTGGTTTTCTGAAATCTCGGCAAACATTTTTTCACCCAATCTGGATGATTCTCTGTGGTAGTGATCAGTTCACTAAGTCAACTTGGCTTCCCAATTTTCACTCTTCTAGGTTGAAGCGTTCGTTTCCAGTAATAGTTTGAATTTTTAGGTTTCACTGTGTTTTCTCCTATATAGATAGATGTGTTTGGAACTCTAAATGAAACACGGTTTGTGCTAGCTCTTTGAAAATTGACAAAATAAAGTAGATTTAGGTTCTGTCTCTATGGTTTGTTTTCTCTTGAAGCAGCCCTAACTAGAGACAGCCTAAATACACTTTCATTGGAAACGTGTGCCAAGCGTCCAAAATTACTGGTTTTCTGAAATCTCGGCAAACATTTTTTCACCCAATCTTGATGATTCTCTGTGGTAATGATCAGTTCACTAAGTCCACATGGCCGCCCAATTTTCACTCTTCTAGGTTGAAGCGTTCATTTCCAGTAAGAGTTTGAATTTTTAGGTTTCACTCTGTTTTCTCCTATATACATAGATGTGTTGGGAACTCTAAATGAAACACGGTTTGTGCTAGCTCTTTGAAAATTGACAAAATAAAGTAGATTAAGTTCTTTCTCTATGGTTTGATTCCTCTTGAAGCAGCCCTAACTAGAGACTGCCTTAATACACTTTCATTGGAAACGTGTGCCAAGTGTCCAAAAGTACTGGTTTTCTGAAATCGTGGCAAATATTTTTTCACCCAATCTGGATGATTCTCTGCGGTAGTGATCAGTTCACTAAGCCCACTTGGCTGCCCAATTTTCACTCTTCTAGGTTGAAGCGTTCCTTTCTAGTAAGAGTTTTAATTTTTAGGTTTCACTGTGTTTTCTCCTATATAGATAGATGTGTTTGGAACTCTAAATGAAAAACGGTTTGTGCTAGATCTTTGAGAATTGACAAAATAAAGTAGTTTTATGTTTTGTCTCTATGGATTTTTTCCTCTTGAAGCAGCCCTAACTAGAGACTGCCTGAAAACACTTTCATTGGAAAGGTGTGCCAAGCGTCCAAAAGTACTGCTTTTCTAAAATCTCTGCAAACATTTTTTCACCCAATCTTCATGATTCTCTGTGGTAATAATCAGTTCACTAAGTCCACTTGGCTGCCCAATTTTCACTCTTCTAGGTTGAAGCGTTCGTTTCCAGTAAGAGTTTGAATTTTGAGGATTCACTCTGTTTTCTCCTATATAGATAGATGTGTTGGGAACTCTAAATGAAACACGGTTTGTGTTAGATCTTTGAAAATTGACAAAAAAAAGTAGTTTTAGGTTCTGTCTCTTTGGTTTGTTTCCTCTTGAAGCAGCCCTAACTAGAGACTGCCTAAATACACTTTCATTGGAAAGGTGTGCCAAGCGTCCAAAAGTACTGGTTTTCTGAAATCTAGGCAAACATTTTTTTCACCCAATATTGATGATTCTCTGTGGTAGTGATCAGTTCACTAAGCCCACTTGGCTGCCCAATTTTGACTCTTCTAGGTTGAAGCGTGCGTTTCTAGTAATAGTTTGAATTTTTAGGTTTCACTGTGTTTTCTCCTATATAGATAGATGTGTTTGGACTCTAAATGAAACACGGTTTGTGCTAGCTCTTTGAAAATTGACAAAATAAAGTAGTTTTAGGTTCTGTCTCTATGGTTTGTTTCCTCTTGAAGCAGCCCTAACTGGAGACTGCCTAAATACACTTTCATTGGAAACGTGTGTGAAGCGTCCAAAAGTACTGGTTTTCTGAAATCTCGGCAAAACTTTTTTCACCCAATCTTGATGATTCTCTGTGGTAATGATCAGTTCACTACGTCCACTTGGCTGCCCAATTTTCACTCTTCTAGGTTGCAGCGTTCGTTTCCAGTAAGAGTTTGAATTTTTAGGTTTCACTGTGTTTTCTCCTATATAGATAGATGTGTTTGGAACTCTAAATGAAACACGGTTTGTGCTAGCTCTTTGAAAATTGACAAAATAAAGTAGTTTTAGGTTCTGTCTCCATGGTTTGTTTCCTAGTGAAGCAGCCCTAACTAGAGACTGCCTAAGTACTCTTTCATTGGAAAGGTGTGCCAAGCGTCCAAAAGCACTGGTTTTCTGAAATCTCGGCAAACATTTTTCCACAAAATCTTGATGATTCTCTGTGGTATTGATCAGTTCACTACGTCCACTTGGCTGCCCAATTTTCACTCTTCTAGGTTGAAGCGTTCGTTTCCAGTAAGAGTTTGAATTTTGAGGTTTCACTCTGTTTTCTCCTATATACATAGATGTCTTGGGAACTCTAAATGAAACACGGTTTGTGCTAGCTCTTTGAAAATTGACAAAATAAAGTAGTTTTAGGTTCTATCTCTATGGTTTGTTTCCTCTTGTAGCAGCCCTAACTAGAGACTGCCTAAATACACTTTCATTGGAAAGGTGTGCCAAGCGTCCAAAAGTACTGGTTTTCTGAAATCTAGGCAAACATTTTTTCACCCATTATTGATGGTTCTCTGTGGTAGTGATCAGTTCACTAAGCCCACTTGGCTGCCCAATTTTCACTCATCTAGGTTGAAGCGTTCGTTTCTAATAATAGTTTGAATTTTTAGGTTTCACTGTGTTTTCTCCTATATAGATAGATGTGTTTGGAACTCTAAATGAAACACGGTTTGTGCTAGCTCTTTGAAAATTGACAAAATAAAGTAGATATATGTTCTGTCTCTATGGTTTGTTTCCTCTTGAAGCAGCCCTAACTAGAGACTGCCTAAATACACTTTCATTGGAAACGTGTGCCAAGCGTCCAGAAGTATTGGTTTTCTGAAATCTCGGCAAACATTTTTTCACCCAATCTTGATGATTCTCTGTGGTAATGATCAGTTCACTACGTCCACTAGGCTGCCCAATTGTCACTCTTCTAGGTTGAAGCGTTCGTTTCTAGTAAGAGTTTGAATTTTTAGGTTTCACTCTGTTTTCTCCTATATAGATAGATGTGTTGGGAACTCTAAATGAAACACGGTTTGTGCTAGCTCTTTGAAAACTGACAAAATAAAGTAGTTTTAGGTTCTGTCTCTATGGTTTGTTTCCTCTTGAAGCAGCCCTAACTAGAGACTGCCTAAATACAATTTCATTGGAAAGGTGTGCCAAGCGTCCAAAAGTACTGGTTTTCTGAAATCTCGGCAAACATTTTTTCACCCAATCTTGATGATTCTCTGTGGTAATGATCAGTTCACCACGTCCACTTGGCTGCCCAATTTTCACTCTTCTAGGTTGAAGCGTTCGTTTCTAGTAAGAGTTTGAATTTTTAGGTTTCACTGTGTTTTCTCCTATATAGATAGATGTGTTTGGAACTCTAAATGAAACACGGTTTGTGCTAGCTCTTTGAAAGTGGACAAAATAAAGTAGTTTTAGGTTCTGTCTCCATGGTTTGTTTCCTCTTGAAGCAGCCCTAACTAGAGACTGCCTAAGTACACTTTCATTGGAAAGGTGTGCCAAGCGTCCAAAAGCACTGGTTTTCTGAAATCTCGGCAAACATTTTTTCACCCAATCTTGATGATTCTCTGTGGTAATGATCAGTTCACTAAGCCCACTTGGCTGCCCAATTTTCACTCTTCTAGGTTGAAGCGTTCGTTTCCAGTAAGAGTTTGAATTTTTAGTTTTCACTCCTTTTTTTCCTATATAGATAGTTGTGTTGGGAACTCTAAATGAAACACGGTTTGTGCTAGCTCTTTGAAAATTGACAAAATAAAGTTTTTTTAGGTTCTGTCCCTATGCTTTGTTTCCTCTTCAAGCAGGCCTAACTGGAGACTGCCTAAAACCACTTTCATTGGAAACGTGTGCCAAGCGTCCAAAAGTACTGGTTTTCTGAAATCTCGGCAAACATTTTTTTCACCCAATCTGGATGATTCTCTGTGGTAGTGATCAGTTCACTAAATCAACTTGGCTTCCCAATTTTCACTCTTCTAGGTTTAAGAGTTCGTTTCCAGTAATAGTTTGAATTTTTAGGTTTCACTGTGTTTTCTCCTATATAGATAGATGTGTTTGGAACTCTAAATGAAACACGGTTTGTGCTAGCTCTTTGAAAATTGACAAAATAAAGTAGATTTAGGTTCTGTCTCTATGGTTTGTTTTCTCTTGAAGCAGCCCTAACTAGAGACTGCCTAAATACACTTTGATTGGAAACGTGTGCCAAGCGTCCAAAAGTACTGGTTTTCTGAAATCTCGGCAAACATTTTTTCACCCAATCTGGATGATTCTCTGTGGTAGTGATCAGTTCACTAAGTCAACTTGGCTTCCCAATTTTCACTCTTCTAGGTTGAAGCGTTCGTTTCCAGTAATAGTTTGAATTTTTAGGTTTCACTGTGTTTTCTCCTATATAGATAGATGTGTTTGGAACTCTAAATGAAACACGGTTTGTGCTAGCTCTTTGAAAATTGACAAAATAAAGTGGTTCTAAGTTCTGTCTCTATGGTTTGTTTCCTCTTGAAGCAGCCCTAACTAGAGACTGCCTAAATACACTTTCATTGGAAACGTGTGCCAAGCGTCCAAAAGTACTGGTTTTCTGAAATCTCGGCAAACATTTTTTCACCCAATCTTGATGATTCTCTGTGGTAATGATCAGTTCACTAAGTCCACATGGCCGCCCAATTTTCACTCTTCTAGGTTGAAGCGTTCATTTCCAGTAAGAGTTTGAATTTTTAGGTTTCACTCTGTTTTCTCCTATATACATCGATGTGTTGGGAACTCTAAATGAAACACGGTTTGTGCTAGCTCTTTGAAAATTGACAAAATAAAGTAGATTAAGTTCTTTCTCTATGGTTTGATTCCTCTTGAAGCAGCCCTAACTAGAGACTGCCTTAATACACTTTCATTGGAAACGTGTGCAAAGTGTCCAAAAGTACTGGTTTTCTGAAATCGTGGCAAATATTTTTTCACCCAATCTGGATGATTCTCTGCGGTAGTGATCAGTTCACTAAGCCCACTTGGCTGCCCAATTTTCACTCTTCTAGGTTGAAGCGTTCGTTTCTAGTAAGAGTTTTAATTTTTAGGTTTCACTGTGTTTTCTCCTATATAGATAGATGTGTTTGGAACTCTAAATGAAAAACGGTTTGTGCTAGATCTTTGAGAATTGACAAAATAAAGTAGTTTTATGTTGTGTCTCTATGGATTTTTTCCTCTTGAAGCAGCCCTAACTAGAGACTGCCTGAAAACACTTTCATTGGAAAGGTGTGCCAAGCGTCCAAAAGTACTGCTTTTCTAAAATCTCGGCAAACATTTTTTCACCCAATCTTCATGATTCTCTGTGGTAATAATCAGTTCACTAAGTCCACTTGGCTGCCCAATTTTCACTCTTCTAGGTTGAAGCGTTCGTTTCCAGTAAGAGTTTGAATTTTTAGGTTTCACTGTGTTTTCTCCTTTATAGATAGATGTGTTTGGAACTCTAAATGAAACACGGTTTGTGCTAGCTCTTTGAAAATTGACAAAATAAAGTAGTTTTAGGTTCTGTCTCCATGGTTTGTTTCCTCGTGAAGCAGCCCTAACTAGAGACTGCCTAAGTACACTTTCATTGGAAAGGTGTGCCAAGCGTCCAAAAGCACTGGTTTTCTGAAATCTCGGCAAACATTTTTCCACAAAATCTTGATGATTCTCTGTGGTATTGATCAGTTCACTACGTCCACTTGGCTGCCCAATTTTCACTCTTCTAGGTTGAAGCGTTCGTTTCCAGTAAGAGTTTGAATTTTGAGGTTTCACTCTGTTTTCTCCTATATACATAGATGTCTTGGGAACTCTAAATGAAACACGGTTTGTGCTAGCTCTTTGAAAATTGACAAAATAAAGTAGTTTTAGGTTCTATCTCTATGGTTTGTTTCCTCTTGTAGCAGCTCTAACTAGAGACTGCCTAAATACACTTTCATTGGAAAGGTGTGCCAAGCGTCCAAAAGTACTGGTTTTCTGAAATCTAGGCAAACATTTTTTCACCCAATATTGATGGTTCTCTGTGGTAGTGATCAGTTCACTAAGCCCACTTGGCTGCCCAATTTTCACTCATCTAGGTTGAAGCGTTCGTTTCTAATAATAGTTTGAATTTTTAGGTTTCACTGTGTTTTCTCCTATATAGATAGATGTGTTTGCAACTCTAAATGAAACACGGTTTGTGCTAGCTCTTTGAAAATTGACAAAATAAAGTAGATATATGTTCTGTCTCTATGGTTTGTTTTCTCTTGAAGCAGCCCTAACTAGAGACTGCCTAAATACACTTTCATTGGAAACGTGTGCCAAGCGTCCAGAAGTATTGGTTTTCTGAAATCTCGGCAAACATTTTTTCACCCAATCTTGATGATTCTCTGTGGTAATGATCAGTTCACTACGTCCACTTGGCTGCCCAATTGTCACTCTTCTAGGTTGAAGCGTTCGTTTCCAGTAAGAGTTTGAATTTTTAGGTTTCACTGTGTTTTCTCCTATATAGATAGATGTGTTTGGAACTCTAAATGAAACACGGTTTGTGCTAGCTCTTTAAAAATTGACAAAATAAAGTAGTTTTAGGTTCTGTCTCCATGGTTTGTTTCCTCGTGAAGCAGCCCTAACTAGAGACTGCCTAAGTACACTTTCATTGGAAAGGTGTGCCAAGCGTCCAAAAGCACTGGTTTTCTGAAATCTCGGCAAGCATTTTTTAACCCAATCTTGATGATTCTCTGTGGTAATGATCAGTTCACTAAGCCCACTTGGCTGCCCAATATTCACTCTTCTAGGTTGAAGCGTTCGTTTCCAGTAAGAGTTTGAAGTTTTAGGTTTCACTGTGTTTTCTCCTATATAGATAGATGTGTTGGGAACTCTAAATGAAACACGGTTTGTGCTAGCTCTTTGAAAATTGACAAAATAAAGTAGTTCTAAGTTCTGTCTCTGAGGTTTGTTTCCTCTTGAAGCAGGCCTAAGCAGAGACTGCCTAAAGACATTTTCATTGGAAAGGTGTGACAAGCGTCCAAAAGTACTGGTTTTCTGAAATCTCGGCAAACCTTTTTTCACCCAATCTTGATGAGACATTGTGGTAATGATCAGTTCCCTAAGCCCACTTGGCTGCCCAATTTTCACTATTCTAGGTTGAAGCGTTCGTTTCCAGTAAGAGTTTGAATTTTTAGGTTTCACTCTGTTTTCTCCTATATAGATAGATGTGTTTGGAACTCTAAATGAAACACGGTTTGTGCTAGCTCTTTGAAAATTGACAAAATAAAGTAGATTTAGGTTCTGTCTCTATGGTTTGTTTTCTCTTGAAGCAGCCATAAGTAGAGACTGCCTAAATACACTTTCATTGGAAACGTGTGCCAAGCGTCCAAAATTATTGGTTTTCTGAAATCTCGGCAAACATTTTTTCACCCAATCTTGATGATTCTCTGTGGTAATGATCAGTTCACTAAGTCCACTTGGCCGCCCAATTTTGACTCTTCTAAGTTGAAGCGTTCGTTTCCAGTAAGAGTTTGAATTTTTAGGTTTCACTCTGTTTTCTCCTATATAGATAGATGTGTTGGGAACTCTAAATGAAACACGGTTTGTGCTAGCTCTTTGAAAATTGACAAAATAAAGTAGTTCTAAGTTCTGTCTCTAAGGTTTGTTTCCTCCTGAAGCAGCCCTAAATGGAGACTGCCTAAATACACATTCATTGGAAACGTGTGCCAAGCGTCCAAAAGTACTGGTTTTCTGAAATCTCGGCAAACATTTTTTCACCCAATCTGGATGATTCTCTGTGGCAGTGATCAGTTCACTAAGTCAACTTGGCTTCCCAATTTTCACTCTTCTAGGTTGAAGCGTTCGTTTCCAGTAATAGTTTGAATTTTTAGGTTTCACTGTGTTTTCTCCTATATAGATAGATGTGTTTGGAACTCTAAATGAAACACGGTTTGTGCTAGCTCTCTGAAAATTGACAAAATAAAGTAGATTTAGGTTCTGTCTCTATGGTTTGTTTTCTCTTGAAGCAGCCCTAACTAGAGACTGCCTAAATACACTTTCATTGGAAACGTGTGCCAAGCGTCCCAAATTACTGGTTTTCTGAAATCTCGGCAAACATTTTTTTACCCAATCTTGATGATTCTCTGTGGTAATGATCAGTTCACTAAGTCCACGTGGCCGCCCAATTTTCACTCTTCTAGGTTGAAGCGTTCGTTTCCAGTAAAAGTTTGAATTTTTAGGTTTCACTCTGTTTTCTCCTATATAGATAGATGTGTTGGGAACTCTAAATGAAACACGGTTTGTGCTAGCTCTTTGAAAATTGACAAAATAAAGTAGATTTAGGTTCTTTCTCTATGGTTTGTTTCCTCTTGAAGCAGCCCTAACTAGAGACTGCCTTAATACACTTTCATTGGAAACGTGTGCCAAGTGTCCAAAAGTACTGGTTTTCTGAAATCTCGGCAAACATTTTTTCACCCAATCTGGATGATTCTCTGCGGTAGTGATCAGTTCACTAAGCCCACTTGGCTGCCCAATTTTCACTCTTCTAGGTTGAAGCGTTCGTTTCTAGTAAGAGTTTAAATTTTTAGGTTTCACTGTGTTTTCTCCTATATAGATAGATGTGTTTGGAACTCTAAATGAAACACGGTTTGTACTAGCTCTTTGAAAATTGACAAAATAAAGTAGATTTAGTTTCTATCTCTATGGTTTGTTTCCTCTTGAAGCAGCCCTAACTAGAGACTGCCTAAATACACTTTCTTTGGAAACGTGTGCCAAGCGTCCAAAAGTATTGGTTTTCTGAAATCTCGCCAAACATTTTTTCACCCAATCTTGATGATTCTCTGTGGTAATGATCAGTTCCCTAAGTCCACTTGGCTGCCCTATTTTCACTCTTCTAGGTTGAAGCGTTCGTTTCCAGTAAGAGTTTGAATTTTTAGGTTTCACTCTGTTTTCTCCTATATAGATTGATGTGTTTGGAACTCTAAATGAAACACGGTTTGTGCTAGATCTTTGAGAATTGACAAAATAAAGTAGTTTTATGTTCTGTCTCTATGGATTGTTTCCTCTTGAAGCAGCCCTAACTAGAGACTGCCTGAAAACACTTTCATTGGAAAGGTGTGCCAAGCGTCCAAAAGTACTGGTTTTCTAAAATCTCGGCAAGCATTTTTTCACCCAATCTTCATGATTCTCTGTGGTAGTGATCAGTTCACTAAGCCCACTTGGCTGCCCAATTTTTACTCTTCTAGGTTGAAGCGTTCGTTTCTAGTAATAGTTTGAATTTTTAGGTTTCACTGTGTTTTCTCCTATATAGATAGATGTGTTTGGAACTCTAAATGAAACACGGTTTGTGCTAGCTCTTTGAAAGTTGACAAAATAAAGTAGATTTAGGTTCTGTCTCTATGGTTTGTTGCCTCTTGAAGCAGCCCTAACTAGAGACTGCCTAAATACACTTTCATTGGAAACGTGTGCCAAGCGTCCAAAAGTACTGGTTTTCTGAAATCTCGGCAAACATTTTTTTTCACCCTATCTTGATGATTCTCTGTGGTAATGATCAGTTCACTAAGTCCCCTTGGCAGCCCAATTTTCACTCTTCTAGGTTGAAGCGTTCGTTTCCAGTAAGAGTTTGAATTTTTAGTTTTCACTCTGTTTTCTCCTATATAGATAGATGTGTTGGGAACTCTAAATGAAACACGGTTTGTGCTGGCTCATTGAAAATTGACAAAATAAACTAGTTCTAAGTTCTGTCTCTAAGGTTTGTTTCCTCTTGAAGCAGCCCTAAGCAGAGACTGCCTAAAGACATTTTCATAGGAAAGGTGTGCCAAGCGTCCAAAAGTACTGGTTTTCTGAAATCTCGGCAAACATTTTTCCACCCAATCTTGATGATTCTCTGTGGTATTGATCAGTTCACTACGTCCACTTGGCTTCCCAATTTTCACTCTTCTAGGTTGAAGCGTTCGTTTCCAGTAAGAGTTTGAATTTTTAGGTTTCACTGTGTTTTCTCCTATATGGATAGATGTGTTGGGAACTCTAAATGAAACACGGTTTGTGCTAGCTCTTTGAAAATTGACAAAATAAAGTAGTTTTAGGCTCTGTCTCCATGGTTTGTTTCCTCGTGAAGCATCGCTAACTAGAGACTGCCTAAGTACACTTTCATTGGAAAGGTGTGCCAAGCGTCCAAAAGCACTGGTTTTCTGAAATCTCGGCAAACATTTTTTCACCCAATCTTGATGATTCTCTATGGTAATGATCAGTTCACTAAGCCCACTTGGCTGCCCAATATTCACTCTTCTAGGTTGAAGCGTTCGTTTCCAGTAAGAGTTTGAATTTTTAGGTTTCACTCTGTTTTCTCCTATATAGATAGATGTGTTGGGAACTCTAAATGAAACACGGTTTGTGCTAGCTCTTTGAAAATTGACAAAATAAAGTAGATATAGGTTCTGTCTCTATGGTTTGTTTTCTCTTGAAGCAGCCCTAACTAGAGACTGCCTAAATACACTTTCATTGGAAACGTGTGCCAAGCGTCCAAAATTACTGGTTTTCTGAAATCTCGGCAAACATTTTTTCACCCAATCTTGATGATTCTCTGTGGTAATGATCAGTTCACTAAGTCCACTTGGCCGCCCAATTTTCACTCTTCTAGGTTGAAGCGTTCGTTTCCAGTAAGAGTTTGAATTTTTAGTTTTCACTCTGTTTTCTCCTATATAGATAGATGTGTTGGGAACTCTAAATGAAACACGGTTTGTGCTGGCTCATTGAAAATTGACAAAATAAACTAGTTCTAAGTTCTGTCTCTAAGGTTTGTTTCCTCTTGAAGCAGCCCTAAGCAGAGACTGCCTAAAGACATTTTCATACGAAAGGTGTGCCAAGCGTCCAAAAGTACTGGTTTTCTGAAATCTCGGCAAACATTTTCCACCCAATCTTGATGATTCTCTGTGGTATTGATCAGTTCACTACGTCCACTTGGCTTCCCAATTTTCACTCTTCTAGGTTGAAGCGTTCGTTTCCAGTAAGAGTTTGAATTTTTAGGTTTCACTGTGTTTTCTCCTATATGGATAGATGTGTTGGGAACTCTAAATGAAACACGGTTTGTGCTAGCTCTTTGAAAATTGACAAAATAAAGTAGTTTTAGGCTCTGTCTCCATGGTTTGTTTCCTCGTGAAGCATCGCTAACTAGAGACTGCCTAAGTACACTTTCATTGGAAAGGTGTGCCAAGCGTCCAAAAGCACTGGTTTTCTGAAATCTCGGCAAACATTTTTTCACCCAATCTTGATGATTCTCTATGGTAATGATCAGTTCACTAAGCCCACTTGGCTGCCCAATATTCACTCTTCTAGGTTGAAGCGTTCGTTTCCAGTAAGAGTTTGAATTTTTAGGTTTCACTCTGTTTTCTCCTATATAGATAGATGTGTTGGGAACTCTAAATGAAACACGGTTGTGCTAGCTCTTTGAAAATTGACAAAATAAAGTAGATATAGGTTCTGTCTCTATGGTTTGTTTTCTCTTGAAGCAGCCCTAACTAGGACTGCCTAAATACACTTTCATTGGAACGGTGTGGCAAGCGTCCAAAAGCACTGGTTTTCTGAAATCTCGGCAAATATTTTTTCACACAATCTTGATGATTCTCTATGGTAATGATCAGTTCACTATTCCCACTTGGCAGCCCAATATTCACTCTTCTAGGTTGAAGCGTTCGATTCCAGTAAGAGTTTGAATTTTTAGGTTTCACTGTGTCTTCTCCTATATAGATAGATGTGTTTGGAACTCTAAATGAAACACGGTTTGTGCTAGCTCTTTGAAAATTGACAAAATAAAGTAGATTTAGGTTCTGTCTCTATGGTTTGTTTTCTCTTGAAGCAGCCCTAACTGGAGACTGCCTAAATACACTTCCATTGGAAACGTGTGCCAAGCGTCCAAAATTACTGGTTTTCTGAAATCTCGGCAAACATTTTTTCACCCAATCTTGATGATTCTCTGTGGTAATGATCAGTTCACTAAGTCCACTTGGCCGCCCAATTTTCATTCTTCTAGGTTGAAGCGTTCGTTTCCAGTAAGAGTTTGAATTTTTAGGTTTCACTGTGTTTTCTCCTATACAGATAGATGTGTTGGGAACTCTAAATGAAACACGGTTTGTGCTAGATCTTTGAAAATTGGCAAATTAAAGTAGTTTTATGTTCTGTCTCTATGGATTGTTTCCTCTTGAAGAAGCCCTAACTGGAGACTGCCTAAAAACACTTTCATTAAAAAGGTGTGCCAAGCGTCCAAAAGTACTGGCTTTCTGAAATCTCAGCAAAGCATTTTTTCACCCAATCTTGATGATTCTCTGTGGTAATGATCAGTTCACTACGTCCACATGGCTGCCCAGTTTTCACTCTTCTAGGTTGAAGCGTTCGTTTCCAGTAAGAGTTTGAATTTTTAGGTTTCACTGTGTCTTCTCCTACATAGATAGATGTGTTTGGAACTCTAAATGAAACACGGTTTGTGCTAGCTCTTTGAAAATTGACAAAATAAAGTAGATTTAGGTTCTGTCTCTATGGTTTGTTTTCTCTTGAAGCACCCCTAACTGGAGACTGCCTAAATACACTTTCATTGGAAACGTGTGCCAAGCGTCCAAAATTACTGGTTTTCTGAAATCTCGGCAAACATTTTTTCACCCAATCTTTTGATTCTCTGCGGTAGTGATCAGTTCACTAAGTCCACTTGGCCGCCCAATTTTCATTCTTCTAGGTTGAAGTGTTCGTTTCCAGTAAGAGTTTGAATTTTTAGGTTTCACTGTGTTTTCTCCTATATAGATAGATGTGTTGGGAACTCTAAATGAAACACGGTTTGTGCTAGCTCTTTGAAAATTGACAAAATAAAGTAGTTCTAAGTTCTGTCTCTAAGGTTTGTTTCCTCTTGAAGCAGCCCTAAGCAGAGACTGCCTAAAGACATTTTAAGTGGAAAGGTGTGCCAAGCGTCCAAAAGTACTGGTTTTCTGAAATCTCGGCAAAACTTTTTTCACCCAATCTTGATGAGACATTGTGTAATGATCAGTTCACTAAGCCCACTTGGCTGCCCAATTTTCACTCTTCTAGGTTGAAGCGTTCGTTTCCAGTTAGAGTTTGAATTTTTAGGTTTCACTCTGTTTTCTCCTACATAGATAGATGTGTTGGGAACTCTAAATGAAACACGGTTTGTGCTAGCTCTTTGAAAATTGACAAAATAAAGTAGTTCTAAGTTCTGTCTCTATGGTTTGTTTCCTCTTGAAGCAGCCCTAACTAGAGACTGCCTAAGTAGACTTTCATTGGACAGGTGGGCCAAGCGTCCAAAAGTACTGGTTTTCTGAAATCTCGGCAAAACTTTTTTAACCCAATCTTCATGATTCTCTGTGGTAGTGATCAGTTCACTAAGTCCACTTGGCTGCCCAATTTTCACTCTTCTAGGTTGAAGCGTTCGACTCCAGTAAGAGTTTGAATTTTTAGGTTTCACTGTGTCTTCTCCTATATAGATAGATGTGTTTGGAACTCTAAATGAAACACGGTTTGTGCTAGCTCTTTGAAAATTGACAAAATAAAGTAGATTTAGGTTCTGTCTCTATGGTTTGTTTTCTCTTGAAGCAGCCCTAACTGGAGACTGCCTAAATACACTTTCATTGGAAACGTGTGCCAAGCGTCCAAAATTACTGGTTTTCTGAAATCTCGGCAAATATTTTTTCACCCAATCTTGATGATTCTCTGTGGTAATGATCAGTTCACTACGTCCACTTGGCTGCCCAATTTTCACTCTTCTAGGTTGAAGCGTTCGTTTCTAGTAAGAGTTTGAATTTTTAGGTTTCCCTGTGTTTTCTCCTATATAGATAGATGTGTTTGGAACTCTAAATGAAACACGGTTTGTGCTAGCTCTTTGAAAATTGACAAAATATAGTAGTTCTAAGTTCTGTCTCTAAGGTTTGTTTCCTCCTGAAGCAGCCCTAACTGGAGACTGCCTAAATACACTTTCATTTGAAACGTGTGCCAAGCGTCCAAAAGTACTGGTTTTCTGAAATCTCGGCAAACATTTTTTCACCCAATCTGGATGATTCTCTGTGGTAGTGATCAGTTCACTAAGCCCACTTGGCTGCCCAATATTCACTCTTCTAGGTTGAAGCGTTCGTATCCAGTAAGAGTTTGAATTTTTAGGTTTCACTGTGTTTTCTCCTATATAGATAGATGTGTTTGGAACTCTAAATGAAACACGGTTTGTGCTAGCTCTTTGAAAATTGACAAAATAAAGTAGATTTAGGTTCTGTCTCTATGGTTTGTTTTCTCTTGAAGCAGCCCTAACTAGAGACTGCCTAAATACACTTTCATTGGAAATGTGTGCCAAGCGTCCAAAATTACTGGTTTTCTGAAATCTCGGCAAACATTTTTTCACCCAACCTTGATGATTCTCTGTGGTAATGATCAGTTCACTAAGTCCACTTGGCCGCCCAATTTTCACTCTTCTAGGTAGAAGCGTTCGTTTCCAGTAAGAGTTTGAATTTTTAGGTTTCACTCTGTTTTCTCCTATATAGATAGATGTGTTGGGAACTCTAAAAGAAACACGGTTTGTGCTAGCTCTTTGAAAATTGACAAAATAAAGTAGATTTAGGTTCTGTCTCTATGGTTTGTTTCCTCTTGAAGCAGCCCTAAGCAGAGACTGCCTAAAGACATTTTCATTGGAAACGTGTGCCAAGCGTCCAAAAGTACTGGTTTTCTGAAATCTCGGCAAACCTTTTTTCACCCAATCTTGATGAGACATTGTGGTAATGATCAGTTCACTAAGCCCACTTGGCTGCCCAATTTTCACTAAACTAGGTTGAAGCGTTCGTTTCCAGTAAGAGTTTGAATTTTTAGGTTTCACTCTGTTTTCTCCTATATAGATAGATGTGTTTGGAACTCTAAATGAAACACGGTTTGTGCTAGCTCTTTGAAAATTGACAAAATAAAGTAGATTTAGGTTCTGTCTCTATGGTTTGTTTTCTCTTGAAGCAGCCCTAACTAGAGACTGCCTAAATACACTTTCATTGGAAACGTGTGCCAAGCGTCCAAAATTACTGGTTTTCTGAAATCTCGGCAAACATTTTTTCACCCAATCTTGATGATTCTCTGTGGTAATGATCAGTTCACTAAGTCCACTTGGCCGCCCAATTTTCACTCTTCTAGGTTGAAGTGTTCGTTTCCAGTAAGAGTTTGAATTTTTAGGTTTCACTCTGTTTTCTCCTATATAGATAGATGTGTTGGGAACTCTAAATGAAACACGGTTTGTGCTAGCTCTTTGAAAATTGACAAAATAAAGTAGATTTAGGTTCTGTCTCTATGGTTTGTTTTCTCTTGAAGCAGCCCTAACTAGAGACTGCCTAAATACACTTTCATTGGAAACGTGTGCCAAGCGTCCAAAATTACTGGTTTTCTGAAATCTCGGCAAACATTTTTTCACCCAATCTTGATGATTCTCTGTGGTAATGATCAGTTCACTAAGTCCACTTGGCCGCCCAATTTTCACTCTTCTAGGTTGAAGTGTTCGTTTCCAGTAAGAGTTTGAATTTTTAGGTTTCACTCTGTTTTCTCCTATATAGATAGATGTGTTGGGAACTCTAAATGAAACACGGTTTGTGCTAGCTCTTTGAAAATTGACAAAATAAAGTAGTTTTAGGTTCTGTCTCCATGGTTTGTTTCCTCTTGAAGCAGCCCTAACCAGAGACTGCCTAAGTACACTTTCATTGGAAAGGTGTGCCAAGCCTCCAAAAGCACTGGTTTTCTGAAATCTCGGCAAACATTTTTTCACCCAATCTTGATGATTCTCTGTGGTAATGATAAGTTCACTAAGCCCACTTGGCTGCCCAATATTCACTCTTCTAGGTTGAAGCGTTCGTATCCAGTAAGAGTTTGAATTTTTAGGTTTCACTCTGTTTTCTCCTATATAGATAGATGTGTTTGGAACTCTAAATGAAACACGGTTTGTGCTAGCTCTTTGAAAATTGACAAAATAAAGTAGATTTAGGTTCTGTCTCTATGGTTTGTTTTCTCTTGAAGCATCCCTAACTAGAGACTGCCTAAATACACTTTCATTGGAAACGTGTGCCAAGCGTCCAAAATTACTGGTTTTCTGAAATCTCGGCAAACATTTTTTCACCCAATCTTGATGATTCTCTGTGGTAATGATCAGTTCACTAAGTCCACTTGGCGGCCCAATTTTCACTCTTCTAGGTTGAAGTGTTCGTTTCCAGTAAGAGTTTGAATTTTTAGGTTTCACTCTGTTTTCTCCTATATAGATAGATGTGTTGGGAACTCTAAATGAAACACGGTTTGTGCTAGCTCTTTGAAAATTGACAAAATAAAGTAGTTTTAGGTTCTGTCTCCATGGTTTGTTTCCTCTTGAAGCAGCCCTAACTAGAGACTGCCTAAGTACACTTTCATTGGAAAGGTGTGCCAAGCCTCCAAAAGCACTGGTTTTCTGAAATCTCGGCAAACATTTTTTCACCCAATCTTGATGAGACATTGTGGTGGTGATCAGTTCACTAAGTCCACTTGGCTGCCCTATTTTCACTCTTCTAGGTTGAAGCGATCGTTTCCAGTAAGAGTTTGAATTTTTAGGTTTCACTCTGTATTCTCCTAAATAGATTGATGTGTTTGGAACTCTAAATGAAACACGGTTTCTGCTAGATCTTTGAGAATTGACAAAATAAAGTAGTTCTAAGTTCTGTCTCTAAGGTTTGTTTCCTCTTGAAGCAGCCCTAAGCAGAGACTGCCTAAAGACATTTTCATTGGAAAGGTGTGCCAAGCGTCCAAAAGTACTGGTTTTCTGAAATCTCGGCAAATCTTTTTTCACCCAATCTTGATGATTCTCTGTGGTAATGATCAGTTCACTAAGCCCACTTGGCTGCCCAATTTTCACTATTCTAGGTTGAAGCGTTCGTTTCCACTAATAGTTTGAATTTTTAGGTTTCACTCTGTTTTCTCCTATATAGGTAGATGTGTTGGGAACTCTAAATGAAACACGGTTTGTGCTAGCTCTTTGAAAATTGACAAAATAAAGTAGTTCTAAGTTCTGTCTCTATGGTGTGTTTCCTCTTGAAGCAGCCCTAACTAGAGACTGCCTAAATAGACTTTCATTGGACAGGTGTGCCAAGCGTCCAAAAGTACTGGTTTTCTGAAATCTCGGCAAAATTTTTTTAACAGAATTTGATGATTCTCTGTGGTAGTGATCAGTTCACTAAGTCCACTTGGCTTCCCAATTTTCACTTTTCTAGGTTGAAGCATTCGATTCCGGTAAGAGTTTGAATTTTTAGGTTTCACTCTGTTTTCTCCTATATAGATAGATGTGTTGGGAACTCTAAATGAAACACGGTTTTTGGTAGATCTTTGAAAATTGGCAAATTAAAGTAGTTTTATGTTCTGTCTCTATGGATTGTTTCCTCTTGAAGAAGCCCTACCTGGAGACTGCCTAAAAACACTTTCATTAAAAAGGTGTGCCAAGCGTCCAAAAGTACTGGTTTTCTGAAATCTCGGCAAACATTTTTTGAACCAATCTTGATGATTCTCTGTGGTAATGATCAGTTCACTACGTCCACTTGGCTGCATAATTTTCAGTCTTCTAGGTTGAAGCGTTCGTTTCCAGTAAGAGTTTGAATTTTTAGGTTTCACTCTGTTTTCTCCTATATAGATAGATGTGTTGGGAACTCTAAATGAAACACGGTTTGTGCTAGCTCTTTGAAAATTGACAAAATAAAGTAGTTTTAGGTTCTGTCTCCATGGGTTGTTTCCTCCTGAAGCAGCCCTAACTAGAGACTGCCTAAGTACACTTTCATTGGAAAGGTGTGCCAAGCATTCAAAAGCACTGATTTTCTGAAATCTCGGCAAACATTTTTTCACCCAATCTTGATGATTCTCTGTGGTAATGATCAGTTCACTACTTCCACATGGCTGCCCAGTTTTCACTCTTCTATGTTGAAGCGTTCGTTTCCAGTAAGTGTTTGAATTTTTAGGTTTCACTGTGTCTTCTCCTACATAGATAGATGTGTTTAGAACTCTAAATGAAACACGGTTTGTGCTAGCTTTTTGAAAATTGACAAAATAAAGTAGATTTAGGTTCTGTCTCTATGGTTTGTTTTCTCTTGAAGCAGCCCTAACTGGAGACTGCCTAAATACACTTTCATTGGAAACGTGTGCCAAGCGTCCAAAATTACTGGTTTTCTGAAATCTCGGCAAACATTTTTTCACCCAATCTTGATGATTCTCTGTGGTAATGATCAGTTCACTAAGTCCACTTGGCCGCCCAATTTTCACTCTTCTAGGTTGAAGCGTTCGTTTCCAGTAAGAGTTTGAATTTTTAGGTTTCACTCTGTTTTCTCCTATATAGATAGATGTGTTGGGAACTCTAAAAGAAACACGGTTTGTGCTAGCTCTTTGAAAATTGACAAAATAAAGTAGTTCTAAGTTCTGTCTCTAAGGTTTGTTTCCTCTTGAAGCAGCCCTAAGCAGAGACTGCCTAAAGACATTTTCATTGGAAAGGTGTGCCAAGCGTCCAAAAGTACTGGTTTTCTGAAATCTCGGCAAACCTTTTTTCACCCAAACTTGATGAGACATTGTGGTAATGATCAGTTCACTAAGCCCACTTGGCTGCCCAATTTTCACTAAACTAGGTTGAAGCGTTCATTTCCAGTAAGAGTTTGAATTTTTAGGTTTCACTCTGTTTTCTCCTATATAGATAGATGTGTTGGGAACTCTACATGAAACACGGTTTGTGCTAGCTCTTTGAAAATTGACAAAATAAAGTAGTTTTATGTTCTGTCTCTATGGATTGTTTCATCTTGAAGAAGCCCTAACTGGAGACTGCCTAAAAACACTTTCATTAAAAAGGTGTGCCAAGCGTCCAAAAGTACTGGTTTTCTGAAAACTCGGCAAACATTTTTCCACCCAATCTTGATGATTCTCTGTGGTAATGATCAGTTCACTACGTCCACTTGGCTGCATAATTTTCAGTCTTCTAGGTTGAAGCGTTCGTTTCCAGTAAGAGATTGAATTTTTAGGTTTCACTCTGTTTTCTCCTATATAGATAGATGTGTTGGGAACTCTAAATGAAACATGGTTTGTGCTAGCTCTTTGAAAATTGACAAAATAAAGTAGTTTTAGGTTCTGTCTCCATGGTTTGTTTCCTCCTGAAGCAGCCCTAACTAGAGACTGCCTAAGTACACTTTCATTGGAAAGGTGTGCCAAGCGTCAAAAGAACTGATTTTCTGAAATCTCGGCAAACATTTTTTCACCCAATCTTGATGATTCTCTGTGGTAATGATCAGTTCACTAAGCCCACTTGGCTGCCCAATATTCACTCTTCTAGGTTGAAGCGTTCGTTTCCAGTAAGAGTTTGAATTTTTAGGTTTCACTCTGTTTTCTCCTATATAGATAGATGTGTTGGGAAATCTAAATGAAACACGGTTTGTGCTAGCTCTTTGAAAATTGACAAAATAAAGTAGTTTTAGGTTCTGTCTCTATGGTTTGTTTCCTCTTCAAGCAGCCCTAACTGGAGACTGCCTAAATACACTTTCATTGGAAACGTGTGCCAAGCGTCCAAAAGTACTGGTTTTCTGAAATCTCGGCAAACATTTTTTCACCCAATCTGGATGATTCTCTGTGGTAGTGATCAGTTCACTAAGTCACCTTGGCTTCCCAATTTTCACTCTTCTAGGTTGAAGCGTTAGTTTCCAGTAAGAGTTTGAATTTTTAGGTTTCACTGTGTTTTCTCCTATATAGATAGATGTGTTTGGAACTATAAATGAAACACGGTTTGTGCTAGCTCTTTGAAAATTGACAAAATAAAGTAGATTTAGGTTCTGTCTCTATGGTTTGTTTTCTCTTGAAGCAGCCCTAACTAGAGACTGCCTAAGTACACTTTCATTCGAAACGTGTGCCAAGCGTCCAAAATTACTGGTTTTCTGAAATCTCGGCAAACATTTTTTCACCCAATCTTGTTGATTCTCTGTGGTAATGATCAGTTCACTAAGTCCACTTGGCCGCCCAATTTTCACTCTTCTAGGTTGAAGCGTTCGTTTCCATTAAGAGTTTGAATTTTTAGGTTTCACTCTGTTTTCTCCTATATAGATAGATGTGTTGGGAACTGTAAATGAAACACGGTTTGTGCTAGCTCTTTGAAAATTGACAAAATAAAGTAGTTCTAAGTTCTGTCTCTAAGGTTTGTTTACTCTTGAAGCAGCCCTAAGCAGAGACTGCCTAAAGACATTTTCATTGGAAAGGTGTGCCAAGCGTCCAAAAGTACTGGTTTTCTGAAATCTCGGCAAACCTTTTTTCACCCAATCTTGATGAGACATTGTGGTAGTGATCAGTTCACTAAGTCCACTTGGCTGCCCAATTTTCACTCTTCTAGGTTGAAGCGTTCGTTTCCAGTAAGAGTTTGAATTTTTAGGTTTCACTCTGTTTTCTCCTATATAGATAGATGTGTTGGGAACTCTAAATGAAACACGGTTTGTGCTAGATCTTTGAAAATTGACAAAATAAAGTAGTTTTATGTTCTCTCTCTATGGATTGTTTCCTCTTGAAGAAGCCCTAACTAGAGACTGCCTAAAAACACTTTCATTAAAAAGGTGTGCCAAGAGTCCAAAAGTACTGGTTTTCTGAAATCTCAGCAAACATTTTTCCACCCAATCTTGATGATTGTCTGTGGTAGTGATCAGTTCACTAAGTCCACTTGGCTGCCCTATTTTCACTCTTCTAGGTTGAAGCGTTCGTTTCCAGTAAGAGTTTGAATTTTTAGGTTTCACTCTGTTTTCTCCTAAATAGATTGATGTGTTTGGAACTCTAAATGAAACACGGTTTCTGCTAGATCTTTGAGAATTGACAAAATAAAGTAGTTTTATGTTCTGTCTCTATGGATTGTTTCCTCTTGAAGCAGCCCTAACTAGAGACTGCCTAAAAACACTTTCATTGGAAAGGTGTGCCAAGCGTCCAAAAGTACTGGTTTTCTAAAATCTCGGCAAACATTTTTTCACCCAATCTTGATGATTCTCTGTGGTAATAATCAGTTCACTAAGTCCACTTGGCCGCCCAATTTTCACTCTTCTAGGTTGAAGCGTTCGTTTCCAGTAAGAGTTTGAATTTTTAGGTTTCACTCTGTTTTCTCCTAAATAGATTGATGTGTTTGGAACTCTAAATGAAACACGGTTTCTGCTAGATCTTTGAGAATTGACAAAATAAAGTAGTTTTATGTTCTGTCTCTATGGATTGTTTCCTCTTGAAGCAGCCCTAACTAGAGACTGCCTAAGTACACTTTCATTGGAAAGGTGTGCCAAGTGTCCAAAAGCACTGGTTTTCTGAAATCTCGGCAAACATTTTTTCACCCAATCTTGATGATTCTCTGTTGTAATGATCAGTTCACTAAGCCCACTTGGGTGCCCAATATTCACTCTTCTAGGTTGAAGCGTTCGTTTCCAGTAAGAGTTTGAATTTTTAGGTTTCACTCTGTTTTCTCCTATATAGATAGATGTGTTGGGAACTCTAAATGAAACACGGTTTCTATAGCTCTTTGAAAATTGACAAAATAAAGTAGTTTTAGGTTCTGTCTCCATGGTTTGTTTCCTCTTGAAGCAGCCCTAACTAGAGACTGCCTAAGTACACTTTCATTGGAAAGGTGTGCCAAGCCTCCCAAAGCACTGGTTTTCTGAAATCTCGGCAAACATTTTTTTCACCCAATCTTGATTCTCTGTGGTAATGATAAGTTCACTAAGCCCACTTGGCTGCCCAATATTCACTAAACTAGGTTGAAGCGTTCGTTTCCAGTAAGAGTTTGAATTTTTAGGTTTCACTGTGTTTTCTCCTATATAGATAGATGTGTTGGGAACTCTAAATGAAACACGGTTTGTGCTAGCTCTTTCAAAATTGACAAAATAAAGTAGTTCTAAGTTCTGTCTCTAAGGTTTGTTTCCTCTTGAAGCAGCCCTAAGCAGAGACTGCCTAAAGACATTTTCCTTGGAAAGGTGTGCCAAGCGTCCAAAAGTACTGGTTTTCTGAAATCTCGGCAAATCTTTTTTCACCCAATCTTGATGAGACCTTGTGTAATGATCAGTTCACTAAGCCCACTTGGCTGCCCAATTTTCACTATTCTAGGTTGAAGCGTTCGTTTCCACTAATAGTTTGAATTTTTAGGTTTCACTCTGTTTTCTCCTATATAGATAGATGTGTTGGGAACTCTAAATGAAACACGGTTTGTGCTAGCTCTTTGAAAATTGACAAAATAAAGTAGTTCTAAGTTCTGTCTCTATGGTTTGTTTCCTCTTGAAGCAGCCCTAACTAGAGACTGCCTAAATAGACTTTCATTGGACAGGTGTGCCAAGCGTCCAAAAGTACTGGTTTTCTGAAATCTCGGCAAAATTTTTTTAACCCAATTTGATGATTCTCTGTGGTAGTGATCAGTTCACTAAGTCCACTTGGCTTCCCAATTTTCACTTTTCTAGGTTGAAGCATTCGATTCCAGTAAGAGTTTGAATTTTTAGGTTTCACTCTGTTTTCTCCTATATAGATAGATGTGTTGGGAACTCTAAATGAAACACGGTTTTTGGTAGATCTTTGAAAATTGGCAAATTAAAGTAGTTTTATGTTCTGTCTCTATGGATTGTTTCCTCTTGAAGAAGCCCTACCTGGAGACTGCCTAAAAACACTTTCATTAAAAAGGTGTGCCAAGCGTCCAAAAGTACTGGTTTTCTGAAATCTCGGCAAACATTTTTTGAACCAATCTTGATGATTCTCTGTGGTAATGATCAGTTCACTACGTCCACTTGGCTGCATAATTTTCAGTCTTCTAGGTTGAAGCGTTCGTTTCCAGTAAGAGTTTGAATTTTTAGGTTTCACTCTGTTTTCTCTTATATAGATAGATGTGTTGGGAACTCTAAATGAAACACGGTTTGTGCTAGCTCTTTGAAAATTGACAAAATAAAGTAGTTTTAGGTTCTGTCTCCATGGGTTGTTTCCTCCTGAAGCAGCCCTAACTAGAGACTGCCTAAGTACACTTTCATTGGAAAGGTGTGCCAAGCATTCAAAAGCACTGATTTTCTGAAATCTCGGCAAACATTTTTTCACCCAATCTTGATGATTCTCTGTGGTAATTATCAGTTCACTACGTCCACATGGCTGCCCAGTTTTCACTCTTCTATGTTGAAGCGTTCGTTTCCAGTAAGTGTTTGAATTTTTAGGTTTCACTGTGTCTTCTCCTACATAGATAGATGTGTTTAGAACTCTAAATGAAACACGGTTTGTGTTAGCTTTTTGAAAATTGACAAAATAAAGTAGATTTAGGTTCTGTCTCTATGGTTTGTTTTCTCTTGAAGCAGCCCTAACTGGAGACTGCCTAAATACACTTTCATTGGAAACGTGTGCCAAGCGTCCAAAATTACTGGTTTTCTGAAATCTCGGCAAACATTTTTTCACCCAATCTTGATGATTCTCTGTGGTAATGATCAGTTCACTAAGTCCACTTGGCCGCCCAATTTTCACTCTTCTAGGTTGAAGCGTTCGTTTCCAGTAAGAGTTTGAATTTTTAGGTTTCACTCTGTTTTCTCCTATATAGATAGATGTGTTGGGAACTCTAAAAGAAACACGGTTTGTGCTAGCTCTTTGAAAATTGACAAAATAAAGTAGTTCTAAGTTCTGTCTCTAAGGTTTGTTTCCTCTTGAAGCAGCCCTAAGCAGAGACTGCCTAAAGACATTTTCATTGGAAAGGTGTGCCAAGCGTCCAAAAGTACTGGTTTTCTGAAATCTCGGCAAACCTTTTTTCACCCAAACTTGATGAGACATTGTGGTAATGATCAGTTCACTAAGCCCACTTGGCTGCCCAATTTTCACTAAACTAGGTTGAAGCGTTCATTTCCAGTAAGAGTTTGAATTTTTAGGTTTCACTCTGTTTTCTCCTATATAGATAGATGTGTTGGGAACTCTACATGAAACACGGTTTGTGCTAGCTCTTTGAAAATTGACAAAATAAAGTAGTTTTATGTTCTGTCTCTATGGATTGTTTCATCTTGAAGAAGCCCTAACTGGAGACTGCCTAAAAACACTTTCATTAAAAAGGTGTGCCAAGCGTCCAAAAGTACTGGTGTTCTGAAAACTCGGCAAACATTTTTCCACCCAATCTTGATGATTCTCTGTGGTAATGATCAGTTCACTACGTCCACTTGGCTGCATAATTTTCAGTCTTCTAGGTTGAAGCGTTCGTTTCCAGTAAGAGATTGAATTTTTAGGTTTCACTCTGTTTTCTCCTATATAGATAGATGTGTTGGGAACTCTAAATGAAACATGGTTTGTGCTAGCTCTTTGAAAATTGACAAAATAAAGTAGTTTTAGGTTCTGTCTCCATGGTTTGTTTCCTCCTGAAGCAGCCCTAACTAGAGACTGCCTAAGTACACTTTCATTGGAAAGGTGTGCCAAGCGTCAAAAGAACTGATTTTCTGAAATCTCGGCAAACATTTTTTCACCCAATCTTGATGATTCTCTGTGGTAATGATCAGTTCACTAAGCCCACTTGGCTGCCCAATATTCACTCTTCTAGGTTGAAGCGTTCGTTTCCAGTAAGAGTTTGAATTTTTAGGTTTCACTCTGTTTTCTCCTATATAGATAGATGTGTTGGGAAATCTAAATGAAACACGGTTTGTGCTAGCTCTTTGAAAATTGACAAAATAAAGTAGTTTTAGGTTCTGTCTCTATGGTTTGTTTCCTCTTCAAGCAGCCCTAACTGGAGACTGCCTAAATACACTTTCATTGGAAACGTGTGCCAAGCGTCCAAAAGTACTGGTTTTCTGAAATCTCGGCAAACATTTTTTCACCCAATCTGGATGATTCTCTGTGGTAGTGATCAGTTCACTAAGTCACCTTGGCTTCCCAATTTTCACTCTTCTAGGTTGAAGCGTTAGTTTCCAGTAAGAGTTTGAATTTTTAGGTTTCACTGTGTTTTCTCCTATATACATAGATGTGTTTGGAACTCTAAATGAAACACGGTTTGTGCTAGCTCTTTGAAAATTGACAAAATAAAGTAGATTTAGGTTCTGTCTCTATGGTTTGTTTTCTCTTGAAGCAGCCCTAACTAGAGACTGCCTAAGTACACTTTCATTCGAAACGTGTGCCAAGCGTCCAAAATTACTGGTTTTCTGAAATCTCGGCAAACATTTTTTCACCCAATCTTGTTGATTCTCTGTGGTAATGATCAGTTCACTAAGTCCACTTGGCCGCCCAATTTTCACTCTTCTAGGTTGAAGCGTTCGTTTCCATTAAGAGTTTGAATTTTTAGGTTTCACTCTGTTTTCTCCTATATAGATAGATGTGTTGGGAACTGTAAATGAAACACGGTTTGTGCTAGCTCTTTGAAAATTGACAAAATAAAGTAGTTCTAAGTTCTGTCTCTAAGGTTTGTTTCCTCTTGAAGCAGCCCTAAGCAGAGACTGCCTAAAGACATTTTCATTGGAAAGGTGTGCCAAGCGTCCAAAAGTACTGGTTTTCTGAAATCTCGGCAAACCTTTTTTCACCCAATCTTGATGAGACATTGTGGTAGTGATCAGTTCACTAAGTCCACTTGGCTGCCCAATTTTCACTCTTTTAGGTTAAAGCGTTCGTTTCCAGTAAGAGTTTGAATTTTTAGGTTTCACTCTGTTTTCTCCTATATAGATAGATGTGTTGGGAACTCTAAATGAAACACGGTTTGTGCTAGATCTTTGAAAATTGACAAAATAAAGTAGTTTTATGTTCTCGATCTATGGATTGTTTCCTCTTGAAGAAGCCCTAACTAGAGACTGCCTAAAAACACTTTCATTAAAAAGGTGTGCCAAGAGTCCAAAAGTACTGGTTTTCTGAAATCTCAGCAAACATTTTTCCACCCAATCTTGATGATTGTCTGTGGTAGTGATCAGTTCACTAAGTCCACTTGGCTGCCCTATTTTCACTCTTCTAGGTTGAAGCGTTCGTTTCCAGTAAGAGTTTGAATTTTTAGGTTTCACTCTGTTTTCTCCTAAATAGATTGATGTGTTTGGAACTCTAAATGAAACACGGTTTCTGCTAGATCTTTGAGAATTGACAAAATAAAGTAGTTTTATGTTCTGTCTCTATGGATTGTTTCCTCTTGAAGCAGCCCTAACTAGAGACTGCCTAAAAACACTTTCATTGGAAAGGTGTGCCAAGCGTCCAAAAGTACTGGTTTTCTAAAATCTCGGCAAACATTTTTTCACCCAATCTTGATGATTCTCTGTGGTAATAATCAGTTCACTAAGTCCACTTGGCCGCCCAATTTTCACTCTTCTAGGTTGAAGCGTTCGTTTCCAGTAAGAGTTTGAATTTTGAGGTTTCACTGTGTTTTCTTCTATATAGATAGATGTGTTGGGAACTCTAAATGAAACACGGTTTCTATAGCTCTTTGAAAATTGACAAAATAAAGTAGTTTTAGGTTCTGTCTCCATGGTTTGTTTCCTCTTGAAGCAGCCCTAACTAGAGACTGCCTAAGTACACTTTCATTGGAAAGGTGTGCCAAGCCTCCCAAAGCACTGGTTTTCTGAAATCTCGGCAAACATTTTTTTCACCCAATCTTGATTCTCTGTGGTAATGATAAGTTCACTAAGCCCACTTGGCTGCCCAATATTCACTAAACTAGGTTGAAGCGTTCGTTTCCAGTAAGAGTTTGAATTTTTAGGTTTCACTGTGTTTTCTCCTATATAGATAGATGTGTTGGGAACTCTAAATGAAACACGGTTTGTGCTAGCTCTTTCAAAATTGACAAAATAAAGTAGTTCTAAGTTCTGTCTCTAAGGTTTGTTTCCTCTTGAAGCAGCCCTAAGCAGAGACTGCCTAAAGACATTTTCCTTGGAAAGGTGTGCCAAGCGTCCAAAAGTACTGGTTTTCTGAAATCTCGGCAAATCTTTTTTCACCCAATCTTGATGAGACCTTGTGTAATGATCAGTTCACTAAGCCCACTTGGCTGCCCAATTTTCACTATTCTAGGTTGAAGCGTTCGTTTCCACTAATACTTTGAATTTTTAGGTTTCACTCTGTTTTCTCCTATATAGATAGATGTGTTGGGAACTCTAAATGAAACACGGTTTGTGCTAGCTCTTTGAAAAAAATAGACAAAATAAAGTAGATTTAGGTTCTGTCTCTATGGTTTGTTTTCTCTTGAAGCAGCCCTAACTAGAGACTGCCTAAATACACTTTCATTGGAAACGTGTGTCAAGCGTCCAAAATTACTGGTTTTCTGAAATCTCGGCAAACATTTTTTCACCCAATCTTGATGATTCTCTGTGGTAATGATCAGTTCACTAAGTCCACTTTGCCGCCCAATTTTCACTCTTCTAGGTTGAAGCGTTCGTTTCCAGTAAGAGTTTGAATTTTTAGGTTTCACTCTGTTTTCTCCTATATAGATAGATGTGTTGGGAACTCTAAATGAAACACGGTTTGTGCTAGCTCTTTGAAAATTGACAAAATAAAGTAGATTTAGGTTCTGTCTCTATGGTTTGTTTTCTCTTGAAGCAGCCCTAACTAGAGACTGCCTAAATACACTTACATTGGAAACGTGTGCCAAGCGTCCAAAATTACTGGTTTTCTGAAATCTCCGCAAACATTTTTTCACCCAATCTTGATGATTCTCTGTGGTAATGATCAGTTCACTACGTCCACTTGGCCGCCCAATTTTCACTCTTCTAGGTTGAAGCGTTCGTTTCCAGTAAGAGTTTGAATTTTTAGGTTTCATCTGTTTTCTCCTATATAGATAGATGTGTTGGGAACTCTAAATGAAACACGGTTTGTGCTAGCTCTATGAAAATTGACAAAATAAAGTAGTTCTAAGTTCTGTCTCTAAGGTTTGTTTCCTCCTGAAGCAGCCCTAACTGGAGACTGCCTAAATACACTTTCATTGGAAACGTGTGCCAAGCGTCCAAAAGTACTGGTTTTCTGAAATCTCGGCAAACATTTTTTCACCCAATCTTGATGATTCTCTGTGGTAATGATCAGTTCACTAAGTCCACTTGGCCGCCCAATTTTCACTCTTCTAGGTTGAAGCGTTCGTTTCCAGTAAGAGTTTGAATTTTTAGGTTTCACTCTGTTTTCTCCTATATAGATAGATGTGTTGGGAACTCTAAAAGAAACACGGTTTGTGCTAGCTCTTTGAAAATTGACAAAATAAAGTAGTTCTAAGTTCTGTCTCTAAGGTTTGTTTCCTCTTGAAGCAGCCCTAAGCAGAGACTGCCTAAAGACATTTTCATTGGAAAGGTGTGCCAAGCGTCCAAAAGTACTGGTTTTCTGAAATCTCGGCAAACCTTTTTTCACCCAATCTTGATGAGACATTGTGGTAATGATCAGTTCACTAAGCCCACTTGGCTGCCCAATTTTCACTAAACTAAATTGAAGCGTTCGTTTCCAGTAAGAGTTTGAATTTTTAGGTTTCACTCTGTTTTCTCCTATATAGATAGATGTGTTTGGAACTCTAAATGAAACACGGTTTGTGCTAGCTCTTTGAAAATTGACAAAATAAAGTAGATTTAGGTTCTGTCTCTATGGTTTGTTTTCTCTTGAAGCAGCCCTAACTAGAGACTGCCTAAATACACTTTCATTGGAAACGTGTGCCAAGCGTCCAAAATTACTGGTTTTCTGAAATCTCGGCAAACATTTTTTCACCCAATCTTGATGATTCTCTGTGGTAATGATCAGTTCACTAAGTCCACTTGGCCGCCCAATTTTCACTCTTCTAGGTTGAAGTGTTCGTTTCCAGTAAGAGTTTGAATTTTTAGGTTTCACTCTGTTTTCTCCTATATAGATAGATGTGTTGGGAACTCTAAATGAAACACGGTTTGTGCAAGCTCTTTGAAAATTGACAAAATAAAGTAGTTTTAGGTTCTGTCTCCATGGTTTCTTTCCTCTTGAAGCAGCCCTAACTAGAGACTGCCTAAGTACACTTTCATTGGAAAGGTGTGCCAAGCCTCCAAAAGCACTGGTTTTCTGAAATCTCGGCAAACATTTTTTCACCCAATCTTGATGATTCTCTGTGGTAATGATAAGTTCACTAAGCCCACTTGGCTGCCCAATATTCACTCTTCTAGGTTGAAGCGTTCGTATCCAGTAAGAGTTTGAATTTTTAGGTTTCACTCTGTTTTCTCCTATATAGATAGATGTGTTTGGAACTCTAAAAGAAACACGGTTTGTGCTAGCTCTTTGAAAATTGACAAAACAAAGTAGATTTAGGTTCTGTCTCTATGGTTTGTTTTCTCTTGAAGCAGCCCTAACTAGAGACTGCCTAAATACACTTTGATTGGAAACGTGTGCCAAGCGTCCAAAATTACTGGTTTTCTGAAATCTCGGCAAACATTTTTTCACCCAATCTTCTTGATTCTCTGTGGTAATGATCAGTTCACTAAGTCCACTTGGCCGCCCAATTTTCACTCTTCTAGGTTGAATCGTTCGTTTCCAGTAAGAGTTTGAATTTTTAGGTTTCACTCTGTTTTCTCCTATATAGATAGATGTGTTGGGAACTCTAAATGAAACACGGTTTGTGCTAGCTCTTTGAAAATTGACAAAATAAAGTAGTTCTAAGTTCTGTCTCTAAGGTTTGTTTCCTCTTGAAGCAGCCCTAAGCAGAGACTGCCTAAAGACATTTTCATTGGAAAGGTGTGCCAAGCGTCCAAAAGTACTGGTTTTCTGAAATCTCGGCAAACCTTTTTTCACCCAATCTTGATGAGGCATTGTGGTGGTGATCAGTTCACTAAGTCCACTTGGCTGCCCTATTTTCATTCTTCTAGGTTGAAGCGATCATTTCCAGTAAGAGTTTGAATTTTTAGGTTTCACTCTGTTTTCTCCTAAATAGATTGATGTGTTTGGAACTCTAAATGAAACACGGTTTCTGCTAGATCTTTGAGAATTGACAAAATAAAGTAGATTTAGGTTCTGTCTCTATGGTTTGTTTTCTCTTGAAGCAGCCCTAACTGGAGACTGCCTAAATACACTTTCATTGGAAACGTGTGCCAAGCGTCCAAAATTACTGGTTTTCTGAAATCTCGGCAAATATTTTTTCACCCAATCTTGATGATTCTCTGTGGTAATGATCAGTTCACTACGTCCACTTGGCTGCCCAATTTTCACTCTTCTAGGTTGAAGCGTTCGTTTCTAGTAAGAGTTTGAATTTTTAGGTTTCACTGTGTTTTCTCCTATATAGATAGATGTGTTTGGAACTCTAAATGAAACACGGTTTGTGCTAGCTCTTTGAAAATTGACAAAATATAGTAGTTCTAAGTTCTGTCTCTAAGGTTTGTTTCCTCCTGAAGCAGCCCTAACTGGAGACTGCCTAAATACACTTTCATTTGAAACGTGTGCCAAGCGTCCAAAAGTACTGGTTTTCTGAAATCTCGGCAAACATTTTTTCACCCAATCTGGATGATTCTCTGTGGTAGTGATCAGTTCACTAAGTCAACTTGGCTACCCAATTTTCACTCTTCTAGGTTGAAGTGTTCGTTTCCAGTAATAGTTTGAATTTTTAGGTTTCACTGTGTTTTCTCCTATATAGATAGATGTGTTTGGAACTCTAAATGAAACACGGTTTGTGCTAGCTCTTTGAAAATTGACAAAATAAAGTAGTTCTAAGTTCTGTCTCTAAGGTTTGTTTCCTCTTGAAGCAGCCCTAAGCAGAGACTGCCTAAAGACATTTTCATTGGAAAGGTGTGCCAAGCGTCCAAAAGTACTGGTTTTCTGAAATCTCGGCAAACCTTTTTTCACCCAATCTTGATGAGACATTGTGGTAATGATCAGTTCACTAAGCCCACTTGGCTGCCCAATTTTCACTAAACTAAATTGAAGCGTTCGTTTCCAGTAAGAGTTTGAATTTTTAGGTTTCACTCTGTTTTCTCCTATATAGATAGATGTGTTTGGAACTCTAAATGGAACACGGTTTGTGCTAGCTCTTTGAAAATTGACAAAATAAAGTAGATTTAGGTTCTGTCTCTATGGTTTGTTTTCTCTTGAAGCAGCCCTAACTAGAGACTGCCTAAATACACTTTCATTGGAAACGTGTGCCAAGCGTCCAAAATTACTGGTTTTCTGAAATCTCGGCAAACATTTTTTCACCCAATCTTGATGATTCTCTGTGGTAATGATCAGTTCACTAAGTCCACTTGGCCGCCCAATTTTCACTCTTCTAGGTTGAAGTGTTCGTTTCCAGTAAGAGTTTGAATTTTTAGGTTTCACTCTGTTTTCTCCTATATAGATAGATGTGTTGGGAACTCTAAATGAAACACGGTTTGTGCAAGCTCTTTGAAAATTGACAAAATAAAGTAGCTTTAGGTTCTGTCTCCATGGTTTGTTTCCTCTTGAAGCAGCCCTAACTAGAGACTGCCTAAGTACACTTTCATTGGAAAGGTGTGCCAAGCCTCCAAAAGCACTGGTTTTCTGAAATCTCGGCAAACATTTTTTCACCCAATCTTGATGATTCTCTGTGGTAATGATAAGTTCACTAAGCCCACTTGGCTGCCCAATATTCACTCTTCTAGGTTGAAGTGTTCGTATCCAGTAAGAGTTTGAATTTTTAGGTTTCACTCTGTTTTCTCCTATATAGATAGATGTGTTTGGAACTCTAAATGAAACACGGTTTGTGCTAGCTCTTTGAAAATTGACAAAACAAAGTAGATTTAGGTTCTGTCTCTATGGTTTGTTTTCTCTTGAAGCAGCCCTAACTAGAGACTGCCTAAATACACTTTGATTGGAAACGTGTGTCAAAGCGTCCAAAATTACTGGTTTTCTGAAATCTCGGCAAACATTTTTTCACCCAATCTTCTTGATTCTCTGTGGTAATGATCAGTTCACTAAGTCCACTTGGCCGCCCAATTTTCACTCTTCTAGGTTGAATCGTTCGTTTCCAGTAAGAGTTTGAATTTTTAGGTTTCACTCTGTTTTCTCCTATATAGATAGATGTGTTGGGAACACTAAATGAAACACGGTTTGTGCTAGCTCTTTGAAAATTGACAAAATAAAGTAGTTCTAAGTTCTGTCTCTAAGGTTTGTTTCCTCTTGAAGCAGCCCTAAGCAGAGACTGCCTAAAGACATTTTCATTGGAAAGGTGTGCCAAGCGTCCAAAAGTACTGGTTTTCTGAAATCTCGGCAAACCTTTTTTCACCCAATCTTGATGAGGCATTGTGGTGGTGATCAGTTCACTAAGTCCACTTGGCTGCCCTATTTTCATTCTTCTAGGTTGAAGCGATCGTTTCCAGTAAGAGTTTGAATTTTTAGGTTTCACTCTGTTTTCTCCTAAATAGATTGATGTGTTTGGAACTCTAAATGAAACACGGTTTCTGCTAGATCTTTGAGAATTGACAAAATAAAGTAGATTTAGGTTCTGTCTCTATGGTTTGTTTTCTCTTGAAGCAGCCCTAACTGGAGACTGCCTAAATACACTTTCATTGGAAACGTGTGCCAAGCGTCCAAAATTACTGGTTTTCTGAAATCTCGGCAAATATTTTTTCACCCAATCTTGATGATTCTCTGTGGTAATGATCAGTTCACTACGTCCACTTGGCTGCCCAATTTTCACTCTTCTAGGTTGAAGCGTTCGTTTCTAGTAAGAGTTTGAATTTTTAGGTTTCACTGTGTTTTCTCCTATATAGATAGATGTGTTTGGAACTCTAAATGAAACACGGTTTGTGCTAGCTCTTTGAAAATTGACAAAATATAGTAGTTCTAAGTTCTGTCTCTAAGGTTTGTTTCCTCCTGAAGCAGCCCTAACTGGACACTGCCTAAATACACTTTCATTTGAAACGTGTGCCAAGCGTCCAAAAGTACTGGTTTTCTGAAATCTCGGCAAACATTTTTTCACCCAATCTGGATGATTCTCTGTGGTAGTGATCAGTTCACTAAGTCAACTTGGCTACCCAATTTTCACTCTTCTAGGTTGAAGTGTTCGTTTCCAGTAATAGTTTGAATTTTTAGGTTTCACTGTGTTTTCTCCTATATAGATAGATGTGTTTGGAACTCTAAATGAAACACGGTTTGTGCTAGCTCTTTGAAAATTGACAAAATAAAGTAGATTTAGGTTCTGTCTCTATGGTTTGTTTTCTCTTGAGGCAGCCCTAACTAGAGACTGCATAAATACACTTTCATTGGAAACGTGTGCCAAGCGTCCAAAATTACTGGTTTTCTGAAATCTCGGCAAACATTTTTTCACCCAATCTTGATGATTCTCTGTGGTAATGATCAGTTCACTAAGTCCACTTGGCCGCCCAATTTTCACTCTTCTAGGTTGAAGCGTTCGTTTCCAGTAAGAGTTTGAATTTTTAGGTTTCACTCTGTTTTCTCCTATATAGATAGATGTGTTGGGAACTCTAAAAGAAACACGGTTTGTGCTAGCTCTTTGAAAATTGACAAAATAAAGTAGTTCTAAGTTCTGTCTCTAAGGTTTGTTTCCTCTTGAAGCAGCCCTAAGCAGAGACTGCCTAAAGACATTTTCATTGGAAAGGTGTGCCAAGCGTCCAAAAGTACTGGTTTTCTGAAATCTCGGCAAACCTTTTTTCACCCAATCTTGATGAGACATTGTGGTAATGATCAGTTCACTAAGCCCACTTGGCTGCCCAATTTTCACTAAACTAAATTGAAGCGTTCGTTTCCAGTAAGAGTTTGAATTTTTAGGTTTCACTCTGTTTTCTCCTATATAGATAGATGTGTTTGGAACTCTAAATGAAACACGGTTTGTGCTAGCTCTTTGAAAATTGACAAAATAAAGTAGATTTAGGTTCTGTCTCTATGGTTTGTTTTCTCTTGAAGCAGCCCTAACTAGAGACTGCCTAAATACACTTTCATTGGAAACGTGTGCCAAGCGTCCAAAATTACTGGTTTTCTGAAATCTCGGCAAACATTTTTTCACCCAATCTTGATGATTCTCTGTGGTAATGATCAGTTCATTAAGTCCACTTGGCCGCCCAATTTTCACTCTTCTAGGTTGAAGTGTTCGTTTCCAGTAAGAGTTTGAATTTTTAGGTTTCACTCTGTTTTCTCCTATATAGATAGATGTGTTGGGAACTCTAAATGAAACACGGTTTGTGCAAGCTCTTTGAAAATTGACAAAATAAAGTAGTTTTAGGATCTGTCTCCATGGTTTGTTTCCTCTTGAAGCAGCCCTAACTAGAGACTGCCTAAGTACACTTTCATTGGAAAGGTGTGCCAAGACTCCAAAAGCACTGGTTTTCTGAAATCTCGGCAAACATTTTTTCACCCAATCTTGATGATTCTCTGTGGTAATGATAAGTTCACTAAGCCCACTTGGCTGCCCAATATTCACTCTTCTAGGTTGAAGCGTTCGTATCCAGTAAGAGTTTGAATTTTTAGGTTTCACTCTGTTTTCTCCTATATAGATAGATGTGTTTGGAACTCTAAATGAAACACGGTTTGTGCTAGCTCTTTGAAAATTGACAAAACAAAGTAGATTTAGGTTCTGTCTCTATGGTTTGTTTTCTCTTAAAGCAGCCCTAACTACAGACTGCCTAAATACACTTTGATTGGAAACGTGTGCCAAGCGTCCAAAATTACTGGTTTTCTGAAATCTCGGCAAACATTTTTTCACCCAATCTTCTTGATTCTCTGTGGTAATGATCAGTTCACTAAGTCCACTTGGCCGCCCAATTTTCACTCTTCTAGGTTGAATCGTTCGTTTCCAGTAAGAGTTTGAATTTTTAGGTTTCACTCTGTTTTCTCCTATATAGATAGATGTGTTGGGAACTCTAAATGAAACACGGTTTGTGCTAGCTCTTTGAAAATTGACAAAATAAAGTAGTTCTAAGTTCTGTCTCTAAGGTTTGTTTCCTCTTGAAGCAGCCCTAAGCAGAGACTGCCTAAAGACATTTTCATTGGAAAGGTGTGCCAAGCGTCCAAAAGTACTGGTTTTCTGAAATCTCGGCAAACCTTTTTTCACCCAATCTTGATGAGGCATTGTGGTGGTGATCAGTTCACTAAGTCCACTTGGCTGCCCTATTTTCATTCTTCTAGGTTGAAGCGATCGTTTCCAGTAAGAGTTTGAATTTTTAGGTTTCACTCTGTTTTCTCCTAAATAGATTGATGTGTTTGGAACTCTAAATGAAACACGGTTTCTGCTAGATCTTTGAGAATTGACAAAATAAAGTAGATTTAGGTTCTGTCTCTATGGTTTGTTTTCTCTTGAAGCAGCCCTAACTGGAGACTGCCTAAATACACTTTCATTGGAAACGTGTGCCAAGCGTCCAAAATTACTGGTTTTCTGAAATCTCGGCAAATATTTTTTCATCCAATCTTGATGATTCTCTGTGGTAATGATCAGTTCACTACGTCCACTTGGCTGCCCAATTTTCACTCTTCTAGGTTGAAGCGTTCGTTTCTAGTAAGAGTTTGAATTTTTAGGTTTCACTGTGTTTTCTCCTATATAGATAGATGTGTTTGGAACTCTAAATGAAACACGGTTTGTGCTAGCTCTTTGAAAATTGACAAAATATAGTAGTTCTAAGTTCTGTCTCTAAGGTTTGTTTCCTCCTGAAGCAGCCCTAACTGGAGACTGCCTAAATACACTTTCATTTGAAACGTGTGCCAAGCGTCCAAAAGTACTGGTTTTCTGAAATCTCGGCAAACATTTTTTCACCCATCTGGATGATTCTCTGTGGTAGTGATCAGTTCACTAAGTCAACTTGGCTACCCAATTTTCACTCTTCTAGGTTGAAGTGTTCGTTTCCAGTAATAGTTTGAATTTTTAGGTTTCACTGTGTTTTCTCCTATATAGATAGATGTGTTTGGAACTCTAAATGAAACACGGTTTGTGCTAGCTCTTTGAAAATTGACAAAATAAAGTAGATTTAGGTTCTGTCTCTATGGTTTGTTTTCTCTTGAAACAGCCCTAACTAGAGACTGCCTAAATACACTTTCATTGGAAACGTGTGCCAAGCGTCCAAAATTACTGGTTTTCTGAAATCTCGGCAAACATTTTTTCACCCAATCTTGATGATTCTCTGTGGTAATGATCAGTTCACTAAGTCCACTTGGCCGCCCAATTTTCACTCTTCTAGGTTGAAGCGTTCGTTTCCAGTAAGAGTTTGAATTTTTAGGTTTCACTCTGTTTTCTCCTATATAGATAGATGTGTTGGGAACTCTAAAAGAAACACGGTTTGTGCTAGCTCTTTGAAAATTGACAAAATAAAGTAGTTCTAAGTTCTGTCTCCAAGGTTTGTTTCCTCTTGAAGCAGCCCTAAGCAGAGACTGCCTAAAGACATTTTCATTGGAAAGGTGTGCCAAGCGTCCAAAAGTACTGGTTTTCTGAAATCTCGGCAAACCTTTTTTCACCCAATCTTGATGAGACATTGTGGTAATGATCAGTTCACTAAGCCCACTTGGCTGCCCAATTTTCACTAAACTAGGTTGAAGCGTTCGTTTCCAGTAAGAGTTTGAATTTTTAGGTTTCACTCTGTTTTCTCCTATATAGATAGATGTGTTTGGAACTCTAAATGAAACACGGTTTGTGCTAGCTCTTTGAAAATTGACAAAATAAAGTAGATTTAGGTTCTGTCTCTATGGTTTGTTTTCTCTTGAAGCAGCCCTAACTAGAGACTGCCTAAATACACTTTCATTGGAAACGTGTGCCAAGCGTCCAAAATTACTGGTTTTCTGAAATCTCGGCAAACATTTTTTCACCCAATCTTGATGATTCTCTGTGGTAATGATCAGTTCACTAAGTCCACTTGGCCGCCCAATTTTCACTCTTCTAGGTTGAAGTGTTCGTTTCCAGTAAGAGTTTGAATTTTTAGGTTTCACTCTGTTTTCTCCTATATAGATAGATGTGTTGGGAACTCTAAATGAAACACGGTTTGTGCTAGCTCTTTGAAAATTGACAAAATAAAGTAGTTTTAGGTTCTGTCTCCATGGTTTGTTTCCTCTTGAAGCAGCCCTAACTAGAGACTGCCTAAGTACACTTTCATTGGAAAGGTGAGCCAAGCCTCCAAAAGCACTGGTTTTCTGAAATCTCGGCAAACATTTTTTCACCCAATCTTGATGATTCTCTGTGGTAATGATAAGTTCACAAAGCCCACTTGGCTGCCCAATATTCACTCTTCTAGGTTGAAGAGTTCGTATCCAGTAAGAGTTTGAATTTTTAGGTTTCACTCTGTTTTCTCCTATATAGATAGATGTGTTTGGAACTCTAAATGAAACACGGTTTGTGCTAGCTCTTTGAAAATTGACAAAATAAAGTAGATTTAGGTTCTGTCTCTATGGTTTGTTTTCTCTTGAAGCAGCCCTAACTAGAGACTGCCTAAATACACCTTGATTGGAAACGTGTGCCAAGCGTCCAAAATTACTGGTTTTCTGAAATCTCGGCAAACATTTTTTCACCCAATCTTCTTGATTCTCTGTTGTAATGATCAGTTCACTAAGTCCACTTGGCCGCCCAATTTTCACTCTTCTAGGTTGAATCGTTCGTTTCCAGTAAGAGTTTGAATTTTTAGGTTTCACTCTGTTTTCTCCTATATAGATAGATGTGTTGGGAACTCTAAATGAAACACGGTTTGTGCTAGCTCTTTGAAGATTGACAAAATAAAGTAGTTCTAAGTTCTGTCTCTAAGGTTTGTTTCCTCTTGAAGCAGCCCTAAGCAGAGACTGCCTAAAGACATTTTCATTGGAAAGGTGTGCCAAGCGTCCAAAAGTACTGGTTTTCTGAAATCTCGGCAAACCTTTTTTCACCCAATCTTGATGAGGCATTGTGGTGGTGATCAGTTCACTAAGTCCACTTGGCTGCCCTATTTTCACTCTTCTAGGTTGAAGCGATCGTTTCCAGTAAGAGTTTGAATTTTTAGGTTTCACTCTGTTTTCTCCTAAATAGATTGATGTGTTTGGAACTCTAAATGAAACACGGTTTCTGCTAGATCTTTGAGAATTGACAAAATAAAGTAGTTTTATGTTCTGTCTCTATGGATTGTTTCCTCTTGAAGCAGCCCTAACTAGAGACTGCCTAAATACACTTTCATTGGAAAGGTGTGCCAAGCGTCCAAAAGTACTGGTTTTCTAAAATCTCGGCAAACATTTTTTCACCCAATCTTGATGATTCTCTGTGGTAATGATCAGTTCACTACGTCCACATGGCTGCCCAGTTTTCACTCTTCTAGGTTGAAGCGTTCGTTTCCAGCAAGAGTTTGAATTTTTAGGTTTCACTGTGTCTTCTCCTATATAGATAGATGTGTTTGGAACTCTAAATGAAACACGGTTTGTGCTAGCTCTTTGAAAATTGACAAAATAAAGTAGATTTAGGTTCTGTCTCTATGGTTTGTTTTCACTTGAAGCAGCCCTAACTGGAGACTGCCTAAATACTCTTTCATTGGAAACGTGTGCCAAGCGTCCAAAATTACTGGTTTTCTGAAATCTCGGCAAACATTTTTTCACCCAATCTTGATGATTCTCTGTGGTAATGATCAGTTCACTAAGTCCACTTGGCCGCCCAATTTTCACTCTTCTAGGTTGAAGCGTTCGTTTCCAGTAAGAGTTTGAATTTTTAGGTTTCACTCTGTTTTCTCCTATATAGATAGATGTGTTGGGAACTCTAAAAGAAACACGGTTTTTGCTAGCTCTTTGAAAATTGACAAAATAAAGTAGTTCTAAGTTCTGTCTCTAAGGTTTGTTTCCTCTTGAAGCAGCCCTAAGCAGAGACTGCCTAAAGACATTTTCATTGGAAAGGTGTGCCAAGCGTCCAAAAGAACTGGTTTTCTGAAATCTCGGCAAACCTTTTTTCACCCAATCTTGATGAGACATTGTGGTAATGATCAGTTCACTAAGCCCACTTGGCTGCCCAATTTTCACTAAACTAGGTTGAAGCGTTCGTTTCCAGTAAGAGTTTGAATTTTTAGGTTTCACTCTGTTTTCTCCTATATAGATAGATGTGTTTGGAACTCTAAATGAAACACGGTTTGTGCTAGCTCTTTGAAAATTGACAAAATAAAGTAGATTTAGGTTCTGTCTCTATGGTTTGTTTTCTCTTGAAGCAGCCCTAACTAGAGACTGCCTAAATACACTTTCATTGGAAACGTGTGCCAAGCGTCCAAAATTACTGGTTTTCTGAAATCTCGGCAAACATTTTTTCACCCAATCTTGATGATTCTCTGTGGTAATGATCAGTTCACTAAGTCCACTTGGCCGCCCAATTTTCACTCTTCTAGGTTGAAGCGTTCGTTTCCAGTAAGAGTTTGAATTTTTAGGTTTCACTCTGTTTTCTCCTATATAGATAGATGTGTTGGGAACTCTAAAAGAAACACGGTTTGTGCTAGATCTTTGAAAATTGACAAAATAAAGTAGTTCTAAGTTCTGTCTCTAAGGTTTGTTTCCTCTTGAAGCAGCCCTAAGCAGAGACTGCCTAAAGACATTTTCATTGGAAAGGTGTGCCAAGCGTCCAAAAGTACTGGTTTTCTGAAATCTCGGCAAACCTTTTTTCACCCAATCTTGATGAGACATTGTGGTAATGATCAGTTCACTAAGCCCACTTGGCTGCCCAATTTTCACTAAACTAGGTTGAAGCGTTCGTTTCCAGTAAGAGTTTGAATTTTTAGGTTTCACTCTGTTTTCTCCTATATAGATAGATGTGTTTGGAACTCTAAATGAAACACGGTTTGTGCTAGCTCTTTGAAAATTGACAAAATAAAGTAGATTTAGGTTCTGTCTCTATGGTTTGTTTTCTCTTGAAGCAGCCCTAACTAGAGACTGCCTAAATACACTTTCATTGGAAACGTGTGCCAAGCGTCCAAAATTACTGGTTTTCTGAAATCTCGGCAAACATTTTTTCACCCAATCTTGATGATTCTCTGTGGTAATGATAAGTTCACTAAGCCCACTTGGCTGCCCAATATTCACTAAACTAGGTTGAAGCGTTCGTTTCCAGTAAGAGTTTGAATTTTTAGGTTTCACTCTGTTTTCTCCTATATAGATAGATGTGTTTGGAACTCTAAATGAAACACGGTTTGTGCTAGCTCTTTGAAAATTGACAAAATAAAGTAGATTTAGGTTCTGTCTCTATGGTTTGTTTTCTCTTGAAGCAGCCCTAACTAGAGACTGCCTAAATACACTTTGATTGAAAACGTGTGCCAAGCGTCCAAAATTACTGGTTTTCTGAAATCTCGGCAAACATTTTTTCACCCAATCTTCTTGATTCTCTGTGGTAATGATCAGTTCACTAAGTCCACTTGGCCGCCCAATTTTCACTCTTCTAGGTTGAATCGTTCGTTTCCAGTAAGAGTTTGAATTTTGAGGTTTCACTCTGTTTTCTCCTATATAGATAGATGTGTTGGGAACTCTAAATGAAACACGGTTTATGCTAGCTCTTTGAAAATTGACAAAATAAAGTAGTTCTAAGTTCTGTCTCTAAGGTTTGTTTCCTCTTGAAGCAGCCCTAAGCAGAGACTGCCTAAAGACATTTTCATTGGAAAGGTGTGCCAAGCGTCCAAAAGTACTGGTTTTCTGAAATCTCGGCAAACATTTTTTCACCCAATCTTGATGAGACATTGTGGTGGTGATCAGTTCACTAAGTCCACTTGGCTGCCCTATTTTCACTCTTCTAGGATGAAGCTATCGTTTCCAGTAAGAGTTTGAATTTTTAGGTTTCACTCTGTTTTATCCTAAATAGATTGATGTGTTTTGAACTCTAAATGAATCACGGTCTCTGCTAGATCTTTGAGAATTGACAAAATAAAGTAGTTTTATGTTCTGTCTCTATGGATTGTTTCCTCTTGAAGCAGCCCAAACTAGAGACTGCCTAAATACACTTTCATTGGAAAGGTGTGCCAAGCGTCCAAAAGTACTGGTTTTCTAAAATCTCGGCAAACATTTTTTCACCCACTCTTGATGATTCTCTGTGGTAATGATCAGTTCACTACGTCCACATGGCTGCCCAGTTTTCACTCTTCTAGGTTGGAGCGTTCGTTTCCAGTAAGAGTTTGAATTTTTAGGTTTCACTGTGTCTTCTCCTATATAGATAGATGTGTTTGGAACTCTAAATGAAACACGGTTTGTGCTAGCTCTTTGAAAATTGTCAAAATAAAGTAGATTTAGGTTCTGTCTCTATGGTTTGTTTTCTCTTGAAGCAGCCCTAACTGGAGACTGCCTAAATACACTTTCATTGGAAACGTGTGCCAAGCGTCCAAAATTACTGGTTTTCTGAAATCTCGGCAAATATTTTTTCACCCAATCTTGATGATTCTCTGTGGTAATGATCAGTTCACTAAGTCCACTTGGCCGCCCAATTTTCATTCTTCTACGTTGAAGCGTTCGTTTCCAGTAAGAGTTTGAATTTTTAGGTTTCACTCTGTTTTCTCCTATATAGATAGATGTGTTGGGAACTCTAAATGAAACACGGTTTGTGCTAGCTCTTTGAAAATTGACAAAATAAAGTAGTTTTAGGTTCTGTCTCTATGGTTTGTTTTCTCTTGAAGCAGCCCTAACTGGAGACTGCCTAAATACACTTTCATTGGAAACGTGTGCCAAGCGTCCATAATTACTGGTTTTCTGAAATCTCGGCAAACATTTTTTCACCCAATCTTGATGATTCTCTGTGGTAATGATCAGTTCACTAAGTCCACTTGGCCGCCCAATTTTCATTCTTCTAGGTTGAAGCGTTCGTTTCCAGTAAGAGTTTGAATTTTTAGGTTTCACTGTGTTTTCTCCTATATAGATAGATGTGTTGGGAACTCTAAATGAAACACGGTTTGTGCTAGCTCTTTGAAAATTGACAAAATAAAGTAGTTCTAAGTTCTGTCTCTAAGGTTTGTTTCCTCTTGAAGCAGCCCTAAGCAGAGACTGCCTAAAGACATTTTCATTGGAAAGGTGTGCCAAGCGTCCAAAAGTCCTGGTTTTCTGAAATCTCGGCAAATCTTTTTTCACCCAATCTTGATGAGACCTTGTGTAATGATCAGTTCACTAAGCCCACTTGGCTGCCCAATTTTCTCTATTCTAGGTTGAAGCGTTCGTTTCCACTAATAGTTTGAATTTTTAGGTTTCACTCTGTTTTCTCCTATATAGATAGATGTGTTGGGAACTCTAAATGAAACACGGTTTGTGCTAGCTCTTTGAAAATTGACAAAATAAAGTAGTTCTAAGTTCTGTCTCTATGGTTTGTTTCCTCTTGAAGCAGCCCTAACTAGAGACTGCCTAAATAGACTTTCATTGGACAGGTGTGCCAAGCGTCCAAAAGTACTGGTTTTCTGAAATCTCGGCAAAATTTTTTTAACCCAATCTTGATGATTCTCTGTGGTAGTGATCAGTTCACTAAGTCCACTTGGCTTCCCAATTTTCACTTTTCTAGGTTGAAGCATTCGATTCCAGTAAGAGTTTGAATTTTTAGTTTTCACTCTGTTTTCTCCTATATAGATAGATGTGTTGGGAACTCTAAATGAAACACGGTTTGTGCTAGATCTTTGAAAATTGGCAAATAAAAGTAGTTTTACGTTCTGTCTCTATGGATTGTTTCCTCTTGAAGAAGCCCTAACTGGAGACTGCCTAAAAACACTTTCATTAAAAAGGTGTGCCAAGCGTCCAAAACTACTGGTTTTCTGAAATCTCGGCAAACATTTTTCCACCCAATCTTGATGATTCTCTGTGGTAATGATCAGTTCACTACGTCCACATGGCTGCCCAGTTTTCACTCTTCTAGGTTGAAGCGTTCGTTTCCAGTAAGAGTTTGAATTTTTAGGTTTCACTGTGTCTTCTCCTATATAGATAGATGTGTTTGGAACTCTAAATGAAACACGGTTTGTGCTAGCTCTTTGAAAATTGTCAAAATAAAGTAGATTTAGGTTCTGTCTCTATGGTTTGTTTTCTCTTGAAGCAGCCCTAACTGGAGACTGCCTAAATACACTTTCATTGGAAACGTGTGCCAAGCGTCCAAAATTACTGGTTTTCTGAAATCTCGGCAAATATTTTTTCACCCAATCTTGATGATTCTCTGTGGTAATGATCAGTTCACTAAGTCCACTTGGCCGCCCAATTTTCATTCTTCTACGTTGAAGCGTTCGTTTCCAGTAAGAGTTTGAATTTTTAGGTTTCACTGTGTCTTCTCCTATATAGATAGATGTGTTTGGAACTCTAAATGAAACACGGTTTGTGCTAGCTCTTTGAAAATTGTCAAAATAAAGTAGATTTAGGTTCTGTCTCTATGGTTTGTTTTCTCTTGAAGCAGCCCTAACTGGAGACTGCCTAAATACACTTTCATTGGAAACGTGTGCCAAGCGTCCAAAATTACTGGTTTTCTGAAATCTCGGCAAATATTTTTTCACCCAATCTTGATGATTCTCTGTGGTAATGATCAGTTCACTAAGTCCACTTGGCCGCCCAATTTTCATTCTTCTAGGTTGAAGCGTTCGTTTCCAGTAAGAGTTTGAATTTTTAGGTTTCACTGTGTTTTCTCCTATATAGATAGATGTGTTGGGAACTCTAAATGAAACACGGTTTGTGCTAGCTCTTTGAAAATTGACAAAATAAAGTAGTTCTAAGTTCTGTTTCTAAGGTTTGTTTCCTCTTGAAGCAGCCCTAAGCAGAGACTGCCTAAAGACATTTTCATTGGAAAGGTGTGCCAAGCGTCCAAAAGTACTGGTTTTCTGAAATCTCGGCAAATCTTTTTTCACCCAATCTTGATGAGACATTGTGTAATGATCAGTTCACTAAGCCCACTTGGCTGCCCAATTTTCACTATTCTAGGTTGAAGCGTTCGTTTCCACTAATAGTTTGAATTTTTAGGTTTCACTCTGTTTTCTCCTATATAGATAGATGTGTTGGGAACTCTAAATGAAACACGGTTTGTGCTAGCTCTTTGAAAATTGACAAAATAAAGTAGTTCTAAGTTCTGTCTCTATGGTTTGTTTCCTCTTGAAGCAACCCTAACTAGAGACTGCCTAAATAGACTTTCATTGGACAGGTGTGCCAAGCGTCCAAAAGTACTGGTTTTCTGAAATCTCGGCAAAATTTTTTTAACCCAATCTTGATGATTCTCTGTGGTAGTGATCAGTTCACTAAGTCCACTTGGCTTCCCAATTTTCACTTTTCTAGGTTGAAGCATTCGATTCCAGTAAGAGTTTGAATTTTTAGTTTTCACTCTGTTTTCTCCTATATAGATACATGTGTTGGGAACTCTAAATGAAACACGGTTTGTGCTAGATCTTTGAAAATTGGCAAATAAAAGTAGTTTTACGTTCTGTCTCTATGGATTGTTTCCTCTTGAAGAAGCCCTAACTGGAGACTGCCTAAAAACACTTTCATTAAAAAGGTGTGCCAAGCGTCCAAAAGTACTGGTTTTCTGAAATCTCGGCAAACATTTTTCCACCCAATCTTGATGATTCTCTGTGGTAATGATCAGTTCACTACGTCCACTTGGCTGCATAATTTTCAGTCTTCTAGGTTGAAGCGTTCGTTTCCAGTAAGAGTTTGAATTTTTAGGTTTCACTCTGTTTTCTCCTATATAGATAGATGTGTTGGGAACTCTAAATGAAACACGGTTTGTGCTAGCTCTTTGAAAATTGACAAAATAAAGTAGTTTTAGGTTCTGTCTCTATGGTTTGTTTTCTCTTGAAGCAGCCCTAACTGGAGACTGCCTAAATACACTTTCATTGGAAACGTGTGCCAAGCGTCCAAAATTACTGGTTTTCTGAAATCTCGGCAAACATTTTTTCACCCAATCTTGATGATTCTCTGTGGTAATGATCAGTTCACTAAGTCCACTTGGCCGCCCAATTTTCATTCTTCTAGGTTGAAGCGTTCGTTTCCAGTAAGAGTTTGAATTTTTAGGTTTCACTGTGTTTTCTCCTATATAGATAGATGTGTTGGGAACTCTAAATGAAACACGGTTTGTGCTAGCTCTTTGAAAATTGACAAAATAAAGTAGTTCTAAGTTCTGTCTCTAAGGTTTGTTTCCTCTTGAAGCAGCCCTAAGCAGAGACTGCCTAAAGACATTTTCATTGGAAAGGTGTGCCAAGCGTCCAAAAGTCCTGGTTTTCTGAAATCTCGGCAAATCTTTTTTCACCCAATCTTGATGAGACATTGTAATGATCAGTTCACTAAGCCCACTTGGCTGCCCAATTTTCACTATTCTAGGTTGAAGCGTTCGTTTCCACTAATAGTTTGAATTTTTAGGTTTCACTCTGTTTTCTCCTATATAGATAGATGTGTTGGGAACTCTAAATGAAACACGGTTTGTGCTAGCTCTTTGAAAATTGACAAAATAAAGTAGTTCTAAGTTTCTGTCTCATGGTTTGTTCCTCTTGAAGCAGCCCTAACTAAGACTGCCTAAATAGACTTTTCATTGGACAGGTGTGCCAAGCGTCCAAAAGTACTGGTTTTCTGAAATCTCGGCAAAATTTTTTTAAACCAATCTTGATGATTCTCTTGTGGTAGTGATCAGTTCACTAAGTCCACTTGGCTTCCCAATTTTCACTTTTCTAGGTTGAAGCATTCGATTCCAGTAAGAGTTTGAATTTTTAGTTTTCACTCTGTTTTCTCCTATATAGATAGATGTGTTGGGAACTCTAAATGAAACACGGTTTGTGCTAGATCTTTGAAAATTGGCAAATAAAAGTAGTTTTACGTTCTGTCTCTATGGATTGTTTCCTCTTGAAGAAGCCCTAACTGGAGACTGCCTAAAAACACTTTCATTAAAAAGGTGTGCCAAGCGTCCAAAAGTACTGGTTTTCTGAAATCTCGGCAAACATTTTTCCACCCAATCTTGATGATTCTCTGTGGTAATGATCAGTTCACTACGTCCACTTGGCTGCATAATTTTCAGTCTTCTAGGTTGAAGCGTTCGTTTCCAGTAATAGTTTGAATTTTTAGGTTTCACTCTGTTTTCTCCTATATAGATAGATGTGTTGGGAACTCTAAATGAAACACGGTTTGTGCTAGCTCTTTGAAAATTGACAAAATAAAGTAGTTTTAGGTTCTGTCTCCATGGTTTGTTTCCTCCTGAAGCAGCCCTAACTAGAGACTGCCTAAGTACACTTTCATTGGAAAGGTGTGCCAAGCATTCAAAAGCACTGATTTTCTGAAATCTCGGCAAACATTTTTTTCACCCAATCTTGATGATTCTCTGTGGTAATGATCAGTTCACTACGTCCACATGGCTGCCCAGTTTTCACTCTTCTATGTTGAAGCGTTCGTTTCCAGTAAGTGTTTGAATTTTTAGGTTTCACTGTGTCCTTCTCCTACATAGATAGATGTGTTTAGAACTCTAAATGAAACACGGTTTGTGCTAGCTTTTTGAAATTGACAAAATAAAGTAGATTTTAGGTTCTGTCTCTATGGTTTGTTTTCTCTTGAAGCAGCCCCTATCTGGAGACTGCCTAAATACACTTTCATTGGAAACGTGTGCCAAGCGTCCAAAATTACTGGTTTTCTGAAATCTCGGCAAAACTTTTTTCACCCAATCTTGATGAGACATTGTGTAATGATCAGTTCACTAAGCCCACTTGGCTGCCCAATTTTCACTATTCTAGGTTGAAGCGTTCGTTTCCACTAATAGTTTGAATTTTTAGGTTTCACTCTGTTTTCTCCTATATAGATAGATGTGTTGGGAACTCTAAATGAAACACGGTTTGTGCTAGATCTTTGAAAATTGGCAAATTAAAGTAGTTTTATGTTCTGTCTCTATGGATTTTTTCCTCTTGAAGAAGCCCTAACTGGAGACTGCCTAAAAACACTTTCATTAAAAAGGTGTGCCAAGCGTCCAAAAGTACTGGTTTTCTGAAATCTCGCAAACATTTTTCCACCCAATCTGGATGATTCTCTGTGGTAATGATCAGTTCACTACGTCCACTTGGCTGCATAATTTTCAGTCTTCTAGGTTGAAGCGTTCGTTTTCCAGTAAGAGATTGAATTTTTAGGTTTCACTCTGTTTTCTCCTATATAGATAGATGTGTTGGAAACTCTAAATGAAACATGGTTTGTGCTAGCTCTTTGAAAATTGACAAAATAAAGTAGTTTTAGGTTCTGTCTCCATGTTTGTTTCCTCCTGAAGCAGCCCTAACTAGAGACTGCCTAAGTACACTTTCATTGGAAAGGTGTGCACAAGCGTCAAAAGAACTGATTTTCTGAAATCTCGGCAAACATTTTTTCACCCAATCTTGATGATTCTCTGTGGGTAATGATCAGTTCACTAAGCCCACTTGGCTGCCCAATATTCAGTCTTCTAGGTTGAAGCGTTCGTTTCCAGTAAGAGTTTGAATTTTTAGGTTTCACTCTGTTTTCTCCTATATAGATAGATGTGTTGGGAACTCTAAATGAAACACGGTTTGTGCTAGCTCTTTGAAAATTGACAAAATAAAGTAGTTTTAGGTTCTGTCTCTATGGTTTGTTTCCTCTTCAAGCAGCCCTAACTGGAGACTGCCTAAATACACTTTCATTGGAACGTGTGCCAAGCGTCCAAAAGTACTGTTTTTCTGAAATCTCGGCAAACATTTTTTCACCCAATCTGGATGATTCTCTGTGGTAGTGATCAGTTCACTAAGTCAACTTGGCTTCCCAATTTTCACTCTTCTAGGTTGAAGCGTTCGTTTCCAGTAAGAGTTTGAATTTTTAGGTTTCACTGTGTTTTCTGCTTATAGATAGATGTGTTTGGAACTCTAAATGAAACATGGTTTGTGCTAGCTCTTTGAAAATTGACAAAATAAAGTAGATTTAGGTTCTGTCTCTATGGTTGTTTTCTCTTGAAGCAGCCCTAACTGGAGACTGCCTAAGTACACTTTCATTGGAAACGTGTGCCAAGCGTCCAAAATTACTGGTTTTCTGAAATCTCGGCAAACATTTTTTCACCCAATCTTGTGATTCTCTGTGGTAATGATCAGTTCACTAAGTCCACTTGGCCGCCCAATTTTCACTCTTCTAGGTTGAAGCATTCGTTTCCAGTAAGAGTTTGAATTTTTAGGTTTCACTCTGTTTTCTCCTATATAGATAGATGTGTTGGGAACTCTAAAATGAAACACGGTTTGTGCTAGCTCTTTGAAAATTGACAAAATAAAGTAGTTCTAAGTTCTGTCTCTAAGGTTTGTTTCCTCTTGAAGCAGCCCTAAGCAGAGACTGCCTAAAGACATTTTCATTGGAAAGGTGTGCCAAGCGTCCAAAAGTACTGGTTTTCTGAAATCTCGGCAAACCTTTTTTCACCCAATCTTGATGAGACATTGTGGTAGTGATCAGTTCACTAAGTCCACTTGGCTGCCCAATTTTCACTCTTCTAGGTTGAAGCGTTCGTTTCCAGTAAGAGTTTGAATTTTTAGGTTTCACTCTGTTTTCTCCTATATAGATAGATGTGTTGGGAACTCTAAATGAAACACGGTTTGTGCTAGATCTTTGAAAATTGACAAAATAAAGTAGTTTTATGTTCTCTCTCTATGGATTGTTTCCTCTTGAAGAAGCCCTAACTAGAGACTGCCTAAAAACACTTTCATTAAAAAGGTGTGCCAAGAGTCCAAAAGTACTGATTTTCTGAAATCTCAGCAAACATTTTTCCACCCAATCTTGATGATTGTCTGTGGTAGTGATCAGTTCACTAAGTCCACTTGGCTGCCCTATTTTCACTCTTCTAGGTTGAAGCGTTCGTTTCCAGTAAGAGTTTGAATTGTTAGGTTTCACTCTGTTTTCTCCTAAATAGATTGATGTGTTTGGAACTCTAAATGAAACACGGTTTCTGCCTAGATCTTTGAGAATTGACAAAATAAAGTAGTTTTAGGTTCTGTCTCTATGGTTTGTTTCCTCTTGAAGCAGCCCAAATTAGAGATTGCCTAAATACACTTTCATTCTAAAGGTGTGCCAAGTGTCCAAAAGTACTGGTTTTCTGAAATCTCGGCAAACATTTTTTCACCCAACTTTGATGATTCTCTGTGGTAATGATCAGTTCACTACGTCCACTTGGCTGCCCAATTTTCACTCTTCTAGGTTGAAGCGTTCGTTTCTAGTAAGAGTTTGAATTTTAGGTTTCACTGTGTTTTCTCCTATATAGATAGATGTGTTTGGAACTCTAAATGAAACACGGTTTGTGCTAGCTCTTTGAAAATGGACAAAATAAAGTAGTTTTAGGTTCTGTCTCTATGGTTGTTTTCTCTTGAAGCAGCCCTATCTGGAGACTGCCTAAATACACTTTCATTGGAAACGTGTGCCAAGCGTCCAAAATTACTGGTTTTCTGAAATCTCGGCAAAACTTTTTTCACCCAATCTTGATGAGACATTGTGTAATGATCAGTTCACTAAGCCCACTTGGCTGCCCAATTTTCACTATTCTAGGTTGAAGCGTTCGTTTCCACTAATAGTTTGAATTTTTAGGTTTCACTCTGTTTTTTCCTATATAGATAGATGTGTTGGGAACTCTAAATGAAACACGGTTTGTGCTAGATCTTTGAAAAATTGGCAAATTAAAGTAGTTTTATGTTCTGTCTCTATGGATTTTTTCCTCTTGAAGAAGCCCTAACTGGAGACTGCCTAAAAACACTTTCATTAAAAAGGTGTGCCAAGCGTCCAAAAGTACTGGTTTTCTGAAATCTCGGCAAACATTTTTCCACCCAATCTGGATGATTCTCTGTGGTAATGATCAGTTCACTACGTCCACTTGGCTGCATAATTTTCAGTCTTCTAGGTTGAAGCGTTCGTTTCCAGTAAGAGATGAATTTTTAGGTTTCACTCTGTTTTCCTCCTATATAGATAGATGTGTTGGAAACTCTAAATGAAACATGGTTTGTGCTAGCTCTTTGAAAATTGACAAAAATAAAGTAGTTTTAGGTTCTGTCTCCATGGTTTGTTTCCTCCTGAAGCAGCCCCTAACTAGAGACTGCCTAAGTACACTTTCATTGAAAGGTGTGCCAAGCGTCAAAGAACTGATTTTCTGAAATCTCGGCAAACATTTTTTCACCCAATCTTGATGATTCTCTGTGGTAATGATCAGTTCACTAAGCCCACTTGGCTGCCCAATATTCAGTCTTCTAGGTTGAAGCGTTCGTTTCCAGTAAAGAGTTTGAATTTTTAGGTTTCACTCTGTTTTCTCCTATATAGATAGAATGTGTTGGGAACTCTAAATGAAACACGGTTTGTGCTAGCTCTTTGAAAATTGACAAAATAAAGTAGTTTAGGTTCTGTCTCTATGGTTTGTTTCCTCTTCAAGCAGCCCTAACTGGAGACTGCCTAAATACACTTTCATTGGAAACGTGTGCCAAGCGTCCCAAAAGTACTGTTTTTCTGAAATCTCGGCAAACATTTTTTCACCCAATCTGGATGATTCTCTGTGGTAGTGATCAGTTCACTAAGTCAACTTGGCTTCCCAATTTTCACTCTTCTAGGTTGAAGCGTTCGTTTCCAGTAAGAGTTTGAATTTTTAGGTTTCACTGTGTTTTCTGCTATATAGATAGATGTGTTTGGAACTCTAAATGAAACATGGTTTGTGCTAGCTCTTTGAAAATTGACAAAAAAAAGTAGATTTAGGTTCTGTCTCTATGGTTTGTTTTCTCTTGAAGCAGCCAAACTAGAGACTGCCTAAATACACTTTCTTGGAAACGTGTGTCACGCGTCCAAAATTACTGGTTTTCTGAAATCTCGGCACACCATTTTTTCACCCAATCTTGATGATTCTCTGTGGTAATGATCAGTTCACTAAGTCCACTTGGCCGCCCAATTTTCACTCTTCTAGGTTGAAGCGTTCGTTTCCAGTAAGAGTTTGAATTTTTAGGTTTTCACTCTGTTTTCTCCTATATAGATAGATGTGTTGGGAACTCTAAAATGAACACGGTTTGTGCTAGCTCTTTGAAAATTGACAAAATAAACTAGATTAGGTTCTGTCTCTATGGTTTGTTTTCTCTTGAAAGCAGCCCTAACTAGAGACTGCCTAAATACACTTTCATTGGAAAAGTGTGCCCAGCGTCCAAAATTACTGGTTTTCTGAAATCTCCGCAAACATTTTTTCACCCAATCCTTGATGATTCTCTGTGGTAATGATCAGTTCACTACGTCCACTTGGCCGCCCAATTTTCACTCTTCTAGGTTGAAGCCGGGTCGTTTCCAGTAAGAGTTTGAATTTTTAGGTTTCCTTGTTTTCTCCTATATAGATAGATGTGTTGGGAACTCTAAATGAAACACGGTTTGTGCTAGCTCTATGAAAATTGACAAAATAAAGTAGTTCTAAGTTCTGTCTTAAGGTTTGTTTTCTCCTGAAGCAACCCTAACTGGAGACTGCCTAAATACACTTTCATTGGAAACGTGTGCCAAGCGTCAAAAGTACTGGTTTTCTGAAAATCTCGGCAAACATTTTTTCACCCAATCTTGATGATTCTCTGTGGTAATGATCAGTTCACTAAGTCCACTTGGGCCGCCCAATTTTCACTCTTCTAGGGTTGAAGCGTTCGTTTCCAGTAAGAGTTTGATTTTTAGGTTTCACTCTGTTTTCTCCTATATAGATAGATGTGTTTGGAACTCTAAATGAAACACGGTTTGTGCTAGCTCTTTGAAAATTGACAAAATAAAGTAGATTTAGGTTCTGTCTCTATGGTTTGTTTTCTCTTGAAGCAGCCCTAACTAGAGACTGCCTAAATACACTTTCATTGGAAACGTGTGCCAAGCGTCCAAAAGTACTGGTTTTCTGAAATCTCGGCAAACATTTTTTCACCCAATCTTGATGATTCTCTGTGGTAATGATCAGTTCACTATGTCCACTTGGCCACCCAATTTTCACTCTTCTAGGTTGAAACGTTCGTTTCCAGTAAGAGTTTGAATTTTTAGGTTTCACTCTGTTTTCTCCTATATAGATAGATGTGTTGGGAACTCTAAATGAAACACGGTTTGTGCTAGCTATTTGAAAATTGACAAAATAAAGTAGTTCTAAGTTCTGTCTCTAAGGTTTGTTTCCTCTTGAAGCAGCCCTAAGCAGAGACTGCCTAAAGACATTTTCATTGGAAAGGTGTGCCAAGGGTCCAAAAGTACTGGTTTTCTGAAATCTCGGCAAACCTTTTTTCACCCAAACTTGATGAGACATTGTGGTAATGATCAGTTCACTAAGCCCACTTGGCTGCCCAATTTTCACTAAACTAGGTTTGAAGCGTTCGTTTCCAGTAAGAGTTTGAATTTTTAGGTTTCACTCTGTTTTCTCCTATATAGATAGATGTGTTTGGAACTCTAAATGAAACACGGTTTGTGCTAGCTCTTTGAAAATTGACAAAATAAAAGTAGATTTAGGTTCTGTCTCTATGGTTTGTTTTCTCTTGAAGCAGCCCTAACTAGAGACTGCCTAAATACACTTTCATTGGAAACGTGTGAAAAGCGTCCAAAATTACTGGTTTTCTGAAAATCTCGGCAAACATTTTTCACCCAATCTTGATGATTCTCTGTGGTAATGATCAGTTCACTAAGTCCACTTGGCCGCCCAATTTTCACTCTTCTAGGTTTGAAGTGTTCGTTTTCAGTAAGAGTTTGAATTTTTAGGTTTCACTCTGTTTTCTCCTATATAGATAGATGTGTTGGGAACTCTAAATGAAACACGGTTTGTGCTAGCTCTTTGAAAATTGACAAAATAAAGTAGTTTTAGGTTCTGTCTCCATGGTTTCTTTCCTCTTGAAGCAGCCCTAACTAGAGACTGCCTAAGTACACTTTCATGGGAAGGTGTGCCAAGCCTCCAAAAGCACTGGTTTTCTGAAATCTCGGCAAACATTTTTCACCCAATCTTGATGATTCTCTGTGGTAATGATCAGTTCACTAAGCCACCTTGGCTGCCCAATATTCACTCTTCTAGGTTGAAGCGTTCGTTTCCAGTAAGAGTTTGAATTTTTAGGTTTCACTCTGTTTTCTCATATATAGATAGATGTGTTTGGAACTCTAAATGAAACACGGTTTGTGCTAGCTCTTTGAAAATTGACAAAATAAAGTAGATTTAGGTTCTGTCTCTATGGTTTTTTTTCTCTTCATGCAGCCCTAACTAGAGACTGCCTAAATACACTTTGATTGGAAACGTGTGCCAAGCGTCCAAAATTACTTGTTTTCTGAAATCTCGCAAACATTTTTTTCACCCAATCTTCTTGATTTCTCTGTGGTAATGATCAGTTCACTAAGTCCACTTGGCCGCCAATTTTCACTCTTCTAGGTTGAATCGTTCGTTTCCAGTAAGAGTTTGAATTTTTAGGTTTCACTCTGTTTTCTCCTATATAGATAGATGTGTTGGAACTCTAAATGAAACACGGTTTGTGTTAGCTCTTTGAAAATTGACAAAATAAAGTAGTTCTAAGTTCTCTCTCTAAGGTTTGTTTCGTCTTGAAGCAGCCCTAAGCAGAGACTGCCTAAAGACATTTTCATTGGAAAGGTGTGCCAAGCGTCCAAAAGTACTGGTTTTCTGAAATCTCGGCAAACCTTTTTCACCCAATCTGGATGAGACATTGTGGTAGTGATCAGTTCACTAAGTCCACTTGGCTGCCCTATTTTCACTCTTCTAGGTTGAAGCGATCAGTTTCCAGTAAGAGTTTGAATTTTTAGGTTTCACTCTGTTTTCTCCTAAATAGATTGATGTGTTTGGAACTCTAAATGAAACACGGTTTCTGCTAGATCTTTGAGAATTGACAAAATAAAGTAGTTTTATGTTCAGTCTCTATGGATTGTTTTCCTCTTGAAGCAGCCCTAACTAGAGACTGCCTAAAAACACTTTCATTGGAAAGGTGTGCAAAGCGTCCAAAAGTACTGGTTTTCTAAAATCTCGGCGAACATTTTTTCACCCAAAATTGATGATTCACTGTGGTAAATAATCAGTTCACTAAGTCCACTTGGCTGCCCAATTTTCACTCTTCTAGGTTGAAGCGTTCGTTTCCAGTAAGAGTTTGAATTTTGAGGTTTCATCTGTTTTTCTCCTATATAGATAGATGTGTTGGGAACTCTAAATGAAACACGGTTTGTGCTAGCTCTTTGAAAATTGACAAAATAAAGTAGTTTTAGGTTCTGTCTCTATGGTTTGTTTCCTCTTGAAGCAGCCCTAACTAGAGACTGCCTAAATACACTTTCATTGGAAAGGTGTGCCAAGCGTCCAAAAGTACTGGTTTTCTGAAATCTCGGCAAACATTTTTCACCCAATCTTGATGATTCTCTGTGGTAATGATCAGTTCACTACGTCCACTTGGCTGCCCAATTTTCACTCTTCTAGGTTGAAGCGTTCGTTTCTAGAAAGAGTTTGAATTTTTAGGTTTCACTCTGTTTTCTCCTATATAGATAGATGTGTTTGGAACTCTAATGAAACACGATTTGTGCTAGCTCTTTGAAAATGGACAAAATAAAGGAGTTTTAGGTTCTGTCTCCATGGTTTGTTTCCTCTTGAAGCAGCCCTAACTATGAGACTGCCTAAGTACACTTTCATTGGAAAGGTGTGCCAAGCGTCCAAAAGCACTGGTTTTCTGAAATCTCGGCAAACATTTTTTCACCCAATCTTGTTGATTCTCTGTGGTAATGATCAGTTCACTAAGTCCACTTGGCCGCCCAAATTTTCACTCTTCTAGGTTGAATCGTTCCGTTTCCAGTAAGAGTTTGAATTTTTAGGTTTCACTCTGTTTTCTCCTATATAGATAGATGTGTTGGGGAACTCTAAATGAAACACGGTTTGTGCTAGCTCTTTGAAAAATGACAAAATAAAGTAGTTCTAAGTTCTGTCTCTAAGGTTTGTTTCCTCTTGAAGCAGCCCTAAGCAGAAGACTGCCTAAAGACATTTTCATTGGAAAGGTCTGCCAAGCGTCAAAAGTACTGTTTTTGAATCTCGGCAAACCTTTTTCAACCAATCTTGATGAGACATTGTGGTAGTGATCAGTTCACTAAGACCACTTGGCTGCCCAATTTTCACTCTTTTAGGTTGAAGCGTTCGATTCCAGTAAGAGTTTGAATTTTTAGGTTTCACTCTGTTTTTCTCCTATATAGATAGATATGTTGGGAACTCTAAATGAAACACAGTTTGTGCTAGATCTTTGAAAATTGACAAAATAAAGTAGTTTTATGTTCTCTCTCTATGGATTGTTTCCTCTTGAAGAAGCCCTAACTAGAGACTGCCTAAAAACACTTTAATTGGAAAGGTGTGCCAAGCGTCCAAAAGTACTGGTTTTCTGAAATCTCGGCAAACCTTTTTTTCACCCAATCTTGATGAGACATTGTGGTAGTGTTCAGTTCACTAAGTCCACTTGGCTGCCCAATTTTCACTCTTCTAGGTTGAAGCGTTCGTTTCCAGTAAGAGTTTGAATTTTTAGGTTTCACTCTGTTTTCTCCTATATGGATAGATGTGTTTTGACTCTAAATGAAACACGGTTTGTGCTAGATCTTTGAAAATTGACAAAATAAAGTAGTTTTATGTTCTGTCTCTATGGATTTTTTCCTCTTGAAGCAGCCCTAACTAGAGACTGCCTAAAAACACTTTCATTGGAAAGGTGTGCCAAGCGTCCAAAAGTACTTGTTTTCTAAAATCTCGGCAAACATTTTTTCACCCAATCTTGATGATTCTCTGTGGTAATGATCAGTTTCACTAAGTCCACTTGGCCGCCAAATTTTCACTCTTCTAGGTTGAAGCGTTCGTTTCCAGTAAGAGTTTGAATTTTGAGGTTTCACTGTGTTTTCTTCCTATATAGATAGGATGTGTTGGGAACTCTAATGAAACACGGTTTGTGCTAGCTCTTTGAAAATTGACAAAATAAAGTAGTTTTAGGTTCTGTCTCTATGGTTTGTTTCCTCCTGAAGCAGCCCTAACTGGAGACTGCCTAAATACACTTTCATTGGAAACGTGTGCCAAGCGTCCAAAAGTACTGGTTTTCTGAAATCTCGGCAAACATTTTTTACCCAATCTTGATGATTCTCTGTGGTAATGATCAGTTCACTAAGTCCACTTGGCCGCCCAATTTTCACTCTTCTAGGTTGAAGCGTTCGTTTCCAGTAATAGTTTGAATTTTTAGGTTTCACTCTGTTTTCTCCTATATAGATAGATGTGTTGGGAACTCTAAATGAAACACGGGTTTGTGCTAGCTCTTTGAAAATTGACAAAATAAAGTAGTTCTAAGTTCTGTCTCTAAGGTTTGTTTCCTCCTGAAGCAGCCCTAACTGGAGACTGCCTAAATACACTTTCATTGGAAACGTGTGCCAAGGTCCAAAAGTACTGGTTTTCTGAAATCTCGGCAAACATTTTTTCACCCAATCTGGATGATTCTCTGTGGTAGTGATCAGTTCACTAAGTCAACTTGGCTTCCAAATTTTCACTCTTCTAGGTTGAAGCGTTCGTTTCAAGTAATAGCTTGAATTTTTAGGTTTCACTGTGTTTTCTCCTATATAGATAGATGTGTTTGGAACTCTAAATAAAACACGGTTGTGCTAGCTCTTTGAAAATTGACAATATAAAGTAGATTTAGTTTCTGTCTCTATGTTTGTTTTCTCTTGAAGCAGCCCTAACTAGAGACTGCCTAAATACACTTTCATTGGAAACGTGTGCCAAGCGGTCCAAAATTACTGGTTTTCTGAAATTTCGGCAAACATTTTTTCACCCAATCTTGATGATTCTCTGTGGTAATGATCAGTTCACTAAGTCCACTTGGCCGCCCAATTTTCACTCTTCTAGGTTGAAGCGTTCGTTTCCAGTAAGAGTTTGAATTTTTAGGTTTCACTCTGTTTTCTCCTATATAGATAGATGTGTTGGGAACTCTAAATGATACACTGTTAGTGCTAGCTCTTTGAAAATTGACAAAATAAAGTAGTTTTAGGTTCTGTCTCCATGGTTTGTTTCCTCTTGAAGCAGCCCTAACTAGAGACTGCCTAAGTACACTTTCATTGGAAAGGTGTGCCAAGCGTCCAAAAGCACTGGTTTTCTGGAAATCTCAGCAAACATTTTTTCACCCAATCTTGATGATTCTCTGTGGTAATGATCAGTTCACTAAGCCCACTTGGCTGCCCAATATTCACTCTTCTAGGTTGAAGCGTTCGTTTCCAGTAAGAGTTTGAATTTTAGGTTTCACTCTGTTTTCTCCTATATAGATAGATGTGTTTGGAACTCTAAATGAAACACGGTTTGTGCTAGCTCTTTGAAAATTGACAAAATAAAGTAGTTTTAGGTTCTGTCTCTATGGTTTCTTTCCTCTTCAAGCAGCCCTACCTGGAGACTGCCTAAATACACTTTCATTGGAAACGTGTGCCAAGCGTCCAAAAGTACTGGTTTTCTGAAATCTCGGCAAACATTTTTTCACCCAATCTGGATGATTCTCTGTGGTAGTGATCAGTTCACTAAGTCAACTTGGCTTCCCAATTTTCACTCTTCTAGGTTGAAGCGTTCGTTTCCAGTAAGAGTTTGAATTTTAGGTTTCACTCTGTTTTCTCCTATATAGATAGATGTGTTTGGAACTCTAAATGAAACACGGTTTGTGCTAGCTCTTTGAAAATTGACAAAATAAAGTAGATTTAGGTTCTGTCTCTATGGTTTGTTTTGTCTTGAAGCAGCCCTAACTAGAGACTGCCTAAAGACATTTTCCTTTGAAAGGTGTGCCAAGTGTCCAAAATTACTGGTTTTCTGAAATCTCGGCAACATTTTTTCACCCAATCTTGATGATTCTCTGTGGCAATGATCAGTTCACTGCGTCCACTGGGCTGCCCAATTTTCACTCTTCTAGGTTGAAGCGTTCGGTTTCTAGTAAGAGTTTAAATTTTTAGGTTTCACTGTGTTTTCTCCTATATAGATAGATGTGTTTGGAACTCTAAATGAAACACGGTTTGTGCTAGATCTTTGAAATGGACAAAATAAAGTAGTTTTAGGTTCTGTCTCCATGGTTTGTTTCCTCTTGAAGCAGCCCTAAATAGAGACTGCCTAAGTACACTTTCATTGGAAAGGTGTGCCAAGCGTCCAAAAGCACTGTTTTTCTGAATCTCGGCAAACATTTTTTCACCCAATCTTGATGATTCTCTGTGGTAATGATCAGTTCACTAAGCCCACTTGGCTGCCCAATATTCACTCTTCTAGGTTGAAGCGTTCGTTTCCAGTAAGAGTTTGAATTTTTAGGTTTCACTCTGTTTTCTCCTATATAGATAGATGTGTTGGGAACTCTAAATGAAACACGGTTTGTGCTAGCTCTTTGAAAATTGACAAAATAAAGTAGTTTTAGGTTCTGTCTCTGTGGTTTGTTTCCTCTTCAAGCAGCCCTACCTGGAGACTGCCTAAATACACTTTCATTGGAAACGTGTGCCAAGCGTCCAAAAGTACTGGTTTTCTGAAATCTCGGCAAACATTTTTTCACCCAATCTGGATGATTCTCTGTGGTAGTGATCAGTTCACTAAGTCAACTTTGGCTTCCCAATTTTCACTCTTCTAGGTTGAAGCGTTCGTTTCCAGTAAGAGTTTGAATTTTTAGGTTTCACTCTGTTTTCTCCTATATGATAGATGTGTTTGGAACTCTAAATGAAACACGGTTTGTGCCAGCTCTTTGAAAATTGACAAAATAAAGTAGATTTAGGTTCTGTCTCTATGGTTTGTTTTGTCTTGAAGCAGCCCTAACTAGAGACTGCCTAAAGACATTTTCATTTGAAAGGTGTGCCAAGTGTCCAAAATTACTGGTTTTCTGAAATCTCGGCAAACATTTTTTCACCCAATCTTGACGATTCTCTGTGGTAATGATCAGTTCACTAAGTCCACTTGGCCGCCCAATTTTCACTCTTCTAGGTTGAAGCGTTCGTTTCCAGTAAGAGTTTGAATTTTTAGGTTTTCACTCTGTTTTTCTCCTATATAGATAGATGTTTTGGGAACTCTAAATGAAACACGGTTTGTGCTAGCTCTTTGAAAATTGACAAAATAAAGTAGTTCTAAGTTCTGTCTCTAAGGTTTTGTTTCCTCTTGAAGCAGCCCTAAGCAGAGACTGCCTGAAGACATTTTCATTGGAAAGGTGTGCCAATCGTCCAAAAGTACTGGTTTTCTGAAATCTCGGCACACCTTTTTTCACCCAATCTTGATGAGACATTGTGGTAGTGATCAGTTCACTAAGTCCACTTGGCTGCCCAATTTTCACTAAACTAGGTTGAAGCGTTCGATTCCAGTAAAGAGTTTGAATTTTTAGGTTTCACTCTGTTTTCTCCTATATAGATAGATGTGTTGGGAACTCTAAATGAAAACACGGTTTGTGCTAGCTCTTTGAAAATTGACAAAATAAAGTAATTTTAGATTCTGTCTCCATGGTTTGTTTCCTCTTGAAGCAGCCCTAACTAGAGACTGCCTAAATACACTTCATTGGAAAGGTGTGCCAAGCGTCCAAAAGTACAGGTTTTCTGAAATCTCGCAAACATTTTTTCACCCCATCTTGATGATTCTCTGTGGTAATGATCAGTTCACTGTCAACTTGGCCTCCCAATTTTCACTCTTCTATGTTGAAGCGTTCGTTTCCAGTAAGAGTTTGAATTTTTAGGTTTCAATCTGTTTTCTCCTATATAGATAGATGTGTTTGGAACTCTAAATGAAACACGGTAGGGGCTAGCTCTTTGAAAATTGAAAAAAATGTAGTTCTAAGTTTTGTCTCTATGGTTTGTTTCCTCTTGAAGCAGCCCTAGGCAGATACTGCCTGAAGACATTTTCATTGGAAAGGTGTGCCAAGCGTCCAAAAGCACTGGTTTTCTAAAATCTCGGCAAACATTTTTTCACCCAATCTGGATGATTCTCTGTGGTAGTGATCAGTTCACTAAGCCCACTTGGCTGCCCAATTTTCACTCTTCTAGGTTGAAGCGTTCGTTTCCAGTAAGAGTTTGAATTTTTAGGTTTCACTGTGTTTTCTCCTATATAGATAGATGTGTTGGGAACTCTAAATGAAACACGGTTTGTGCTAGCTCTTTGAAAATTGACAAAATAAAGTAGTTTTATGTTCTGTCTCTATGGATTGTTTCCTCTTGAAGAAGCCCTAACTAGAGACTGCCTAAAAAAACTTTCATTAAAAAGGTATGCCAAGCGTCCAAAAGTACTGGTTTTTTGAAATATCGGCAAACATTTTTTCCACCCAATCTTGTTGATTTCTCTGTGGTAATGATTAGTTCACTAAGTCCACTTGGCTGCCCAATTTTCACTCTTCTAGGTTGAAGCGTTCGTTTCCAGTAAGAGTTTGAATTTTTAGGTTTTCACTCTGTTTTCTCCTATATAGATAGATGTGTTGGGAACTCTAAATGAAACACGGCTTGTGCTAGCTCTTTGAAAAATGACAAAATAAAGTAGTTCTAAGTTCTGTCTCTATGGTTTGTTTCCTCTTGAAGCAGCCCTAACTAGAGACTGCCTAAATACACTTTCATTGGAAAGGTGTGCCAAGCGTCCAAAAGTACTGGTTTTCTGAAATCTCGGCAAAATTTTTTTCACCCAATCTTGATGATTCTCTGTGGTAGTGATCAGTTCACTAAGTCCACTTGGCTGCCCAATTTTCACTCTTCTAAGGTTGAAGCGTTCGTTCCCACTAATAGTTGAATTTTTACGTTTCACACTGTTTTCTCCTATATAGATAGATGTGTTGGGAACTCTAAATGAAACACGGTTTGTGCTAGCTCTTTGAAAATTGACAAAATAAAGTAGTTCTAAGTTCTGTCTCTATGGTTTGTTTCCTCTTGAAGCAGCCCTAACTAGAGACTGCCTAAATACTCTTTAATTGGAAAGGTGTGCCAAGCTGTCCAAAGTACTGGTCTTCTGAAATCTCGGCAAAATTTTTTTCACCCCATCTTGATGATTCTCTGTGGTAGTGATCAGTTCACTAAGTCCACTTGTCTGCCCAATTTTCACTCTTCTAGGTTGAAGCGTTCGATTCCAGTAAGAGTTCAAATTTTTAGGTTTCACTCTGTTTTCTCCTCTATAGATAGATGTGTTTTGAACTCTAAATGAAACACGGTTTGTGCTAGATCTTTGAAAATTGACAAAATAAAGTAGTTTTATGTTCTCTCTCTATGGATTGTTTCCTCTTGAAGAAGCCCTAACTAGAGACTGCCTAAAAACACTTTCATTAAAAAGGTGTGCGAAGCGTCCAAAAGTACTGGTTTTCTGAAATCTCGGCAAACATTTTCCACCCAATCTTGATGATTCTCTGTGGTAATGATCAGTTCACTAAGTCCACTTGGCTGCCCAATTTTCACTCTTCTAGGTTGAAGCGTTCGTTTCCAGTAAGAGTTTGAATTTTTAGGTTTCACTCTGTTTTCTCCTATACAGATAGATGTGTTTGGAACACTAAATGAAACACGGTTTGTGCTAGATCTTTGAGAATTGACAAAATAAAGTAGTTTTTATGTTCTGTCTCTATGGATTGTTTCCTCTTGAAGCAGCCCTAACTAGAGACTGAATAAAAACACTTTCATTGGAAAGGTGTGCCAAGCGTCCAAATGTACTGGTTTTCTGAAATCTCGGCAAATATTTTTTCACCCAATCTTGATGATTCTCTGTGGTCATGATCAGTTCACACGTCCACTTGGCTGCCCAATTTTCACTCTTCTAGGTTGAAGCGGTCTTTTCCAGTAAGAATTTGAATTTTTAGATTTCACTCTGTTTTCTCCTATATAGATAGATGTGTTGGGAACTCTAATGAAACACGGTTTGTGCTAGCTCTTTGAAAATTGAAAAAAAAAGTAGTTCTAAGTTCTGTCTCTAAGGTTTGTTTTCTCTTGAGGCAGCCCTAGGCAGAGACTGCCAAAAGACATTTTCATTGGAAAGGTGTGCCAAGCGTCCAAAGTACTGGTTTTCCTAAATCTCGGCAAACATTTTTTTCACCCAATATTGATGATTCTCTGTGGTAGTAATCAGTTCTCTAAGCCCACTTGGCTGCCCAATTTTCACTCTTCTAGGTTGAAGCGGTCTTTTCCAGTTAGAGTTTGAATTTTTAGGTTTCACTCTGTTTTCTCCTATATAGATAGTTGTGTTGGGAACTCTAAATGAAACAAGGTTTGTGCTAGCTCTTTGAAAATTGACAAAATAAAGTAGTTTTAGGTTCTGTCTCCATGGTTTGTTTCCTCTTGAAGCAGCCCTAACTAGAGACTGCCTAAAGAACACTTTCATTGGAATGGTTTGCCAAGCGTCCAAAAGTACTGGTTTTCGGAAATCTCGGCAAAGCTTTTTTCACCCAATATTGATGATTCTCTGTGGTAGTGATCAGTTCACTAAGCCCACTTGGCTGCCCAATTTTCACTCTTCTTAGGTTGAAGCGTTCGTTTCCACTAATAGTTTGAATTTTTAGGTTTCACTCTTTTTTCTCCTATATAGATAGATGTGTTTGGAACTCTAAATGAAACACGGTTTGTGCTAGTTCTTTCAAAATTGACAAAAATAAAGTAGTTCTACGTTCTGTCTCTATGGTTTGTTTCCTCTTGAAGCAGCCCTAACTGGAGACTGCCTAAATACACTTTCATTGGAAAGGTGTGCAAGCGTCCAAAAGTACTGGTTTTCTGAAATCTCGGCAAACATTTTTTCACCCAATCTGGATGATTCTCTGTGGTAGTGATCAGTTCACTAAGTCAACTTGGCTTCCCAATTTTCACTCTTCTATGTTGAAACGTTCGTTTCCAGTAAGAGTTTGAATTTTTAGGTTTCACTCTGTTTTCTCCTATATAGATAGATGTGTTGGGAACTCTAAATGAAACACGGTTTGTGCTAGCTCTTTGAAAATTGACAAAAAAAAGTAGTTCTAAGTCTGTCTCTAAGGTTTGTTTCCTCTTGAGGCAGCCTAGGCAGAGACTGCCAAAAGACATTCTCATTGGAAAGGTGTGCCAAGCGTCCAAAAGTACTGGTTTTCGGAAATCTCGGCAAAGCTTTTTTCACCCAATATTGATGATTCTCTGTGGTAGTGATCAGTTCACTAAGCCCACTTGGCTGCCCAATTTTCACTCTTCTAGGTTGAAGCGTTCGTTTCCAGTAAGAGTTTGAATTTTTAGGTTTCACTGTGTTTTCTCCTGTATAGATAGATGTGTTTGGAACTCTAAATGAAACACGGTTTGTGCTAGCTCTTTGAAAATTGACAAAATAAAGTAGATTTAGGTTCTGTCTCTATGGTTTGTTTCCTCTTGAAGCAGCCCTAACTAGAGACTGCCTAAATACACTTTCATTGGAAACGTGTGCCAAGCGTAAAAAGTACTGGGTTTTCTGAAATCTCGGCAAACATTTTTTCACCCAATCTTGATGATTCTCTGTGGTAATGATG
>NW_027515299.1:0-84754 GCF_048772815.1 Callospermophilus lateralis
GCTGAGATTTCAGCAAACTAGTAGTTTTTTGGAAGCTTGGCAACCCCTTTCAAACGAAAGTATTTTTCGCCAGTCTCTGCATGGGGTACTTCAAGAGGAAACAAACCATAGAGATAGAACTTAGAACTACTTCATTTGGTCAAGTTTCAAGGAGCTAGCACAAACCGTGTTTGATTTAGAATTCCAAACACAGCTATCTATGTAGGAGAAAACAGAGTGAAACCTAAAAATTCAAACTGTTACTGGAAACGAATGCTTCAACCTAGAAGAATAAAAATTGGGCAGCCAAGTGGGATTAGTGAACTGATCATTACCACCAAGTATCATCAAGATTTGGTGAAAAAATGTTTGCTGAGATTTCAGCAAACGTGTAGTTTTTTGGAAGCTTGGCAACCCCTTTCAAACGAAAGTGTTTTTCGCCAGTCTCTGCATGGGGTACTTCAAGAGGAAACAAACCATAGAGATAGAACTTAGAACTACTTCATTTGCTCAAGTTTCAAGGAGCTAGCACAAACCGTGTTTGATTTAGAGTTTCAAACACATCTATCTATATAGCAGAAAACAGAATGAAACCTAAAAATTCAAAGTGTTACTGGAAACGAACGCTTGAACCTAGAAGAGTGAAAATTGGGCAGCCAAGTGGGCTTAGTGAACTGATCATTACCACCAAGTATCATCAAGATTTGGTGAAAAAATGTTTGCTGAGATTTCAGCAAACTAGTAGTTTCTTGGAAGCTTGGCAACCCCTTTCAAACGAAAGTGTTTTTCGCCAGTCTCTGCATGGGGTACTTCAAGAGGAAACAAACCATAGAGATAGAACTTAGAACTACTTCATTTGCTCAAGTTTCAAGGAGCTAGCACAAACCGTGTTTGATTTAGAGTTTCAAACACATCTATCTATATAACAGAAAACAGAGTGAAACCTAAAAATTCAAACTGTTGCTGGAAACGAACGCTTGAACCTAGAAGAGTGAAAGTTGGGCAGCCAAGTGGGATTAGTGAACTGATCATTACCACCAAGTATCATCAAGATTTGGTGAAAAAATGTTTGCTGATATTTCAGCAAACTAGTAGTTTTTTGGAAGCTTTTCAACCCCTTTCAAACGAAAGTGTTTTTCGCCAGTCTCTGCATGGGGTACTTCAAGAGGAAACAAACCATAGAGATAGAACTTAGAACTACTTCATTTGCTCAAGTTTCAAGGAGCTAGCACAAACCGTGTTTGATTTAGAGTTTCAAACACATCTATCTATATAGCAGAAAACAGAGTGAAACCTAAAATTTCAAAGTGTTACTGGAAACGAACGCTTGAACCTAGAAGAGTGAAAATTGGGCAGCCAAGTGGGATTAGTGAACTGATCATTACCACCAAGTATCATCAAGATTTGGTGAAAAAATGTTTGCTGAGATTTCAGCAAACTAGTAGTTTTTGGAAGCTTGGCAAACCCTTTAAACGAAAGTGTTTTTCGCCAGTCTCTGCATGGGGTACTTCAAGAGGAACCAAATCATAGAGATAGAACTTAGAACTACTTCATTTTGTCAAGTTTCAAGGAGCTAGCACAAACCGTGTTTGATTTAGAGTTTCAAACACATCTATCTATATAGTAGAAAACAGAGTGAAACCTAAAAATTCAAAGTGTTACTGGAAACGAACGCTTGAACCTAGAAGAGTGAAAATTGGGCAGCCAAGTGGGCTTAGTGAATTGATCATTATCACCAAGTATCATCAAGATTTGGTGAAAAAATGTTTGCTGAGATTTCAGCAAACGAGTAGTTTTTTGGAAGCTTGGCAACCCCTTTCAAACGAAAGTGTTCTTCGCCAGTCTCTGCATGGGGTACTTCACGAGGAAACAAACCATAGAGATAGAACTTAGAACTACTTCATTTGCTCAAGTTTCAAGGAGCTAGCACAAACCGTGTTTGATTTAGAGTTTCAAACACATCTATCTATATAACAGAAAACAGAGTGAAACCTAAAAATTCAAACTGTTACTGGAAACGAACGCTTGAACCTAGAAGAGTGAAAATTGGGCAGCCAAGTGGGCTTAGTGAACTGATCATTACCACCAAGTATCATCAAGATTTGGTGAAAAAATGTTTGCTGAGATTTCAGCAAACGAGTAGTTTTTTGGAAGCTTGGCAACCCCTTTCAAACTAAAGTGTTCTTCGGCTGTCTCTGCATGGGGTACTTCAAGAGGAAACAAACCATAGAGATAGAACTTAGAACTACTTCATTTTGTCAAGTTTCACGGAGCTAGCACAAACCGTGTTTGATTTAGAGTTTCAAACACATCTATCTATATAGCAGAAAACAGAATGAAACCTAAAATTTCAAAGTGTTACTGGAAACGAACGCTTGAACCTAGAAGAGTGAAAATTGGGCAGCCAAGTGGGCTTAGTGAACTGATCATTACCACCAAGTATCATCAAGATTTGGTGAAAAAATGTTTGCTGAGATTTCAGCAAACGAGTAGTTTTTTGGAAGCTTGGCAACCCCTTTCAAACGAAAGTGTTCTTTGCCAGTCTCTGCATGGGGTACTTCAAGAGGAAACAAACCATAGAGATAGAACTTACAACTACTTCATTTTGTCAAGTTTCAAGGAGCTAGCACAAACCGTGTTTGATTTAGAGTTTCAAACACATCTATCTATATAGCAGAAAACAGAGTGAAACCTAAAAATTCAAACTGTTACTGGAAACGAATGCTTCAACCCAGAAGAATAAAAATTGGGCAGCCAAGTGGGATTAATGAACTGATCATTACCACCAAGTATCATCAAGATTTGGTGAAAAAATGTTTGCTAAGATTTCAGCAAACGAGTAGTTTTTTGGAAGCTTGGCAACCCCTTTCAAACGAAAGTGTTTTTCGCCAGTCTCTGCATGGGGTACTTCAAGAGGAAACAAACCATAGAGATAGAACTTACAACTACTTCATTTTGTCAAGTTTCAAGGAGCTAGCACAAACCGTGTTTGATTTAGAGTTTCAAAGACATCTATCTATATAGCAGAAAACAGAGTGAAACCTAAAATTTCAAAGTGTTACTGGAAACGAACGCGTGAACCGAGAAGAGTAAAAATTGGGCAGCCAAGTGGGCTTAGTGAACTGATCATTACCACCAAGAATCATCAAGTTTTGGTGAAAAAAAGTTTGCTGAGATTTCAGCAAACTAGTAGTTTTTTGGAAGCTTGGCAACCCCTTTAAAACGAAAGTGTTTTTCGCCAGTCTCTGCATGGGGTACTTCAAGAGGAAACAAACCATAGAGATAGAACTTAGAACTACTTCATTTGCTCAAGTTTCAAGGAGCTAGCACAAACCGTGTTTGATTTAGAGTTTCAAACACATCTATCTATATAGCAGAAAACAGAATGAAACCTAAAAATTCAAAGTGTTACTGGAAACGAACGCTTGAACCTAGAAGAGTGAAAATTGGGCAGCCAAGTGGGCTTAGTGAACTGATCATTACCACCAAGTATCATCAAGATTTGGTGAAAAAATGTTTGCTGAGATTTCAGCAAACTAGTAGTTTTTTGGAAGCTTGGCAACCCCTTTCAAACGAAAGTGTTTTTCGCCAGTCTCTGCATGGGGTACTTCAAGAGGAAACAAACCATAGAGATAGAACTTAGAACTACTTCATTTTGTCAAGTTTCAAGGAGCTAGCACAAACCGTGTTTGATTTAGAGTTTCAAACACATCTATCTATATAACAGAAAACAGAGTGAAACCTAAAAATTCAAACTGTTGCTGGAAACGAACGCTTGAACCTAGAAGAGTGAAAGTTGGGCAGCCAAGTGGGATTAGTGAACTGATCATTACCACCAAGTATCATCAAGATTTGGTGAAAAAATGTTTGCTGAGATTTCAGCAAACGAGTAGTTTTTTGGAAGCTTGGCAACCCCTTTCAAACGAAAGTGTTCTTCGCCAGTCTCTGCATGGGGTACTTCAAGAGGAAACAAACCATAGAGATAGAACTTAGAACTACTTCATTTTGTCAAGTTTCACGGAGCTAGCACAAACCGTGTTTGATTTAGAATTCCAAACACAGCTATCTATGTAGGAGAAAACAGAGTGAAACCTAAAAATTCAAACTGTTACTGGAAACGAATGCTTCAACCGAGAAGAGTAAAAATTGGGCAGCCAAGTGGGCTTAGTGAACTGATCATTACCACCAAGTATCATCAAGATTTGGAGAAAAAATGTTTGCTGAGATTTCAGCAAACTAGTAGTTTTTTGGAAGCTTGGCAACCCCTTTCAAACGAAAGTGTTCTTCGCCAGTCTCTGCATGGGGTACTTCAAGAGGAAACAAACCATAGAGATAGAACTTAGAACTACTTCATTTTGTCAAGTTTCACGGAGCTAGCACAAACCGTGTTTGATTTAGAGTTTCGAGACATCTATCTATATAGCAGAAAACAGAGTGAAACCTAAAAATTCAAACTGTTACTGGAAACGAACGCTTGAACCTAGAAGAGTGGGCAGCCAAGTGGGCTTAGTGAACTGATCATTACCACCAAGTATCATCAAGATTTGGTGAAAAAATGTTTGCTGAGATTTCAGCAAACTAGTAGTTTTTTGGAAGCTTGGCAACCCCTTTCAAATGAAAGTGTTTTTCGCCAGTCTCTGCATGGGGTACTTCAAGAGGAAACAAACCATAGAGATAGAACTTAGAACTACTTCATTTGGTCAAGTTTCAAGGAGCTAGCACAAACCGTGTTTGATTTAGAATTCCAAACACAGCTATCTATGTAGGAGAAAACAGAGTGAAACCTAAAAATTCAAACTGTTACTGGAAACGAATGCTTCAACCTAGAAGAATAAAATTTGGGCAGCCAAGTGGGCTTAGTGAACTGATCAATACCACCAAGCATCATCAAGATTTGGTGAAAAAATATTTGCTGAGATTTCAGCAAACTAGTAGTTTTTTGGAAGCTTGGCAACCCCTTTCAAACGAAAGTGTTCTTCGCCAGTCTCTGCATGGGGTACTTCAAGAGGAAACAAACCATAGAGATAGAACTTAGAACTACTTCATTTTGTCAAGTTTCACGGAGCTAGCACAAACCGTGTTTGATTTAGAGTTTCAAACACATCTATCTATATAACAGAAAACAGAGTGAAACCTAAAAATTCAAACTGTTACTGGAAACGAATGCTTGAACCTAGAAGAGTGAAAGTTGGGCAGCCAAGTGGGATTAGTGAACTGATCATTACCACCAAGTATCATCAAGATTTGGTGAAAAAATGTTTGCTGAGATTTCAGCAAACTAGTAGTTTTTTGGAAGCTTGGCAACCCCTTTCAAACGAAAGTGTTTTTCGCCAGTCTCTGCATGGGGTACTTCAAGAGGAAACAAACCATAGAGATAGAACTTAGAACTACTTCATTTTGTCAAGTTTCACGGAGCTAGCACAAACCGTGTTTGATTTAGAGTTTCAAACACATCTATCTATATAACAGAAAACAGAGTGAAACCTAAAAATTCAAACTGTTACTGGAAACGAACGCTTGAACCTAGAAGAGTGAAAGTTGGGCAGCCAAGTGGGATTAGTGAACTGATCATTACCACCAAGTATCATCAAGATTTGGTGAAAAAATGTTTGCTGAGATTTCAGCAAACTAGTAGTTTTTTGGAAGCTTGGCAACCCCTTTCAAACGAAAGTGTTTTCGCCAGTCTCTGCATGGGGTACTTCAAGAGGAAACAAACCATAGAGATAGAACTTAGAACTACTTCATTTTGTCAAGTTTCACGGAGCTAGCACAAACCGTGTTTGATTTAGAGTTTCGAGATAACTATCTATATAGCAGAAAACAGAGTGAAACCTAAAAATTCAAACTGTTACTGGAAACGAACTCTTGAACCTAGAAGAGTGAAAGTTGGGCAGCCAAGTGGGTTAGTGAACTGATCATTACCACCAAGTATCATCAAGTTTTGGTGAAAAAATATTTGCTGAGATTTCAGCAAACGAGTAGTTTTTTGGAAGCTTGGCAACCCCTTTCAAACGAAAGTGTTTTTCGCCAGTCTCTGCATGGGGTACTTCAAGAGGAAACAAACCATAGAGATAGAACTTAGAACTACTTCATTTGGTCAAGTTTCAAGGAGCTAGCACAAACCGTGTTTGATTTAGAGTTTCAAACACATCTATCTATATAACAGAAAACAGAGTGAAACCTAAAAATTCAAAATGTTACTGGAAACGAACGCTTGAACCTAGAAGAGTGAAAATTGGGCAGCCAAGTGGGCTTAGTGAACTGATCATTACCACCAAGTATCATCAAGATTTGGTGAAAAAATGTTTGCTGAGATTTCAGAAAACGAGAAGTTTTTTGGAAGCTTGGCAACCCCTTTCAAACGAAAGTGTTCTTCGGCTGTCTCTGCATGGGGTACTTCAAGAGGAAACAAACCATAGAGATAGAACTTAGAACTACTTCATTTTGTCAAGTTTCACGGAGCTAGCACAAACCGTGTTTGATTTAGAGTTTCAAACACATCTATCTATATAGCAGAAAACAGAGTGAAACCTAAAATTTCAAAGTGTTACTGGAAACGAACGCTTGAACCTAGAAGAGTGAAAATTGGGCAGCCAAGTGGGCTTAGTGAACTGATCATTACCACCAAGTATCATCAAGATTTTGTGAAAAAATGTTTGCTGAGATTTCAGCAAACGAGTAGTTTTTTGGAAGCTTGGCAACCCCTTTCAAACGAAAGTGTTCTTCGCCAGTCTCTGCATGGGGTACTTCAAGAGGAAACAAACCATAGAGATAGAACTTAGAACTACTTCATTTTGTCAAGTTTCACGGAGCTAGCACAAACCGTGTTTGATTTAGAGTTTCAAACACATCTATCTATATAGCAGAAAACAGAGTGAAACCTGAAAATTCAAACTGTTACTGGAAACGAACGCTTGAACCTAGAAGAGTGAAAGTTGGGCAGCCAAGTGGGATTAGTGAACTGATCATTACCACCAAGTATCATCAAGATTTGGTGAAAAAATGTTTGCTGAGATTTCAGCAAACTAGTAGTTTTTTGGAAGCTTGGCAACCCCTTTCAAACGAAAGTGTTTTTCGCCAGTCTCTGCATGGGGTACTTCAAGAGGAAACAAACCATAGAGATAGAACTTAGAACTACTTCATTTTGTCAAGTTTCACGGAGCTAGCACAAACCGTGTTTGATTTAGAGTTTCAAACACATCTATCTATATAGCAGAAAACAGAGTGAAACCTAAAAATTCAAACTGTTACTGGAAACGAATGCTTCAACCTAGAAGAATAAAAATTGGGCAGCCAAGTGGGATTAGTGAACTGATCATTACCACCAAGTATCATCAAGATTTGGTGAAAAAATGTTTGCTGAGATTTCAGCAAACTAGTAGTTTTTTGGAAGCTTGGCAACCCCTTTCAAACGAAAGTGTTTTTCGCCAGTCTCTGCATGGGGTACTTCAAGAGGAAACAAACCATAGAGATAGAACTTACAACTACTTCATTTGCTCAAGTTTCAAGGAGCTAGCACAAACCGTGTTTGATTTAGAGTTTCAAAGACATCTATCTATATAGCAGAAAACAGAGTGAAACCTAAAATTTCAAAGTGTTACTGGAAACGAACGCTTGAACCGAGAAGAGTAAAAATTGGGCAGCCAAGTGGGCTTAGTGAACTGATCATTACCACCAAGTATCATCAAGTTTTGGTGAAAAAAAGTTTGCTGAGATTTCAGCAAACTAGTAGTTTTTTGGAAGCTTGGCATCCCCTTTAAAATGAAAGTGTTTTTCGCCAGTCTCTGCATGGGGTACTTCAAGAGGAAACAAACCATAGAGATAGGACTTAGAACTACTTCATTTGCTCAAGTTTCAAGGAGCTAGCACAAACCGTGTTTGATTTAGAGTTTCAAACACATCTATCTATATAGCAGAAAACAGAATGAAACCTAAAAATTCAAAGTGTTACTGGAAACGAACGCTTGAACCTAGAAGAGTGAAAATTGGGCAGCCAAGTGGGCTTAGTGAACTGATCATTACCACCAAGTATCATCAAGATTTGGTGAAAAAATGTTTGCTGAGATTTCAGCAAACTAGTAGTTTTTTGGAAGCTTGGCAACCCCTTTCAAACGAAAGTGTTTTTCGCCAGTCTCTGCATGGGGTACTTCAAGAGGAAACAAACCATAGAGATAGAACTTAGAACTACTTCATTTTGTCAAGTTTCAAGGAGCTAGCACAAACCGTGTTTGATTTAGAGTTTCAAACACATCTATCTATATAACAGAAAACAGAGTGAAACCTAAAAATTCAAACTGTTGCTGGAAACGAACGCTTGAACCTAGAAGAGTGAAAGTTGGGCAGCCAAGTGGGATTAGTGAACTGATCATTACCACCAAGTATCATCAAGATTTGGTGAAAAAATGTTTGCTGAGATTTCAGCAAACGAGTAGTTTTTTGGAAGCTTGTCAACCCCTTTCAAACGAAAGTGTTCTTCGCCAGTCTCTGCATGGGGTACTTCAAGAGGAAACAAACCATAGAGATAGAACTTAGAACTACTTCATTTTGTCAAGTTTCACGGAGCTAGCACAAACCGTGTTTGATTTAGAGTTTCAAACACATCTATCTATATAGCAGAAAACAGAGTGAAACCTGAAAATTCAAACTGTTACTGGAAACGAACGCTTGAACCTAGAAGAGTGAAAGTTGGGCAGCCAAGTGGGATTAGTGAACTGATCATTACCACCAAGTATCATCAAGATTTGGTGAAAAAATGTTTGCTGAGATTTCAGCAAACTAGTAGTTTTTTGGAAGCTTGGCAACCCCTTTCAAACGAAAGTGTTTTTCGCCAGTCTCTGCATGGGGTACTTCAAGAGGAAACAAACCATAGAGATAGAACTTAGAACTACTTCATTTGGTCTAGTTTCAAGGAGCTAGCACAAACCGTGTTTGATTTAGAATTCCAAACACAGCTATCTATGTAGGAGAAAACAGAGTGAAACCTAAAAATTCAAAATGTTACTGGAAACGAATGCTTCAACCTAGAAGAATAAAAATTGGGCAGCCAAGTGGGCTTAGTGAACTGATCATTACCACCAAGTATCATCAAGATTTGGTGAAAAAATGTTTGCTGAGATTTCAGCAAACTAGTAGTTTTTTGGAAGCTTGGCAACCCCTTTCAAACGAAAGTGTTCTTCGCCAGTCTCTGCATGGGGTACTTCAAGAGGAAACAAACCATAGAGATAGAACTTAGAACTACTTCATTTTGTCAAGTTTCACGGAGCTAGCACAAACCGTGTTTGATTTAGAGTTTCGAGACATCTATCTATATAGCAGAAAACAGAGTGAAACCTAAAAATTCAAACTGTTACTGGAAACGAACGCTTGAACCTAGAAGAGTGGGCAGCCAAGTGGGCTTAGTGAACTGATCATTACCACCAAGTATCATCAAGATTTGGTGAAAAAATGTTTGCTGAGATTTCAGCAAACTAGTAGTTTTTTGGAAGCTTGGCAACCCCTTTCAAATGAAAGTGTTTTTCGCCAGTCTCTGCATGGGGTACTTCAAGAGGAAACAAACCATAGAGATAGAACTTAGAACTACTTCATTTCTTCAAGTTTCAAGGAGCTAGCACAAACCGTGTTTGATTTAGAATTCCAAACACAGCTATCTATGTAGGAGAAAACAGAGTGAAACCTAAAAATTCAAACTGTTACTGGAAACGAATGCTTCAACCTAGAAGAATAAAATTTGGGCAGCCAAGTGGGCTTAGTGAACTGATCAATACCACCAAGCATCATCAAGATTTGGTGAAAAAATGTTTGCTGAGATTTCAGCAAACTAGTAGTTTTTTGGAAGCTTGGCAACCCCTTTCAAACGAAAGTGTTCTTCGCCAGTCTCTGCATGGGGTACTTCAAGAGGAAACAAACCATAGAGATAGAACTTAGAACTACTTCATTTTGTCAAGTTTCACGGAGCTAGCACAAACCGTGTTTGATTTAGAGTTTCAAACACATCTATCTATATAACAGAAAACAGAGTGAAACCTAAAAATTCAAACTGTTACTGGAAACGAACGCTTGAACCTAGAAGAGTGAAAGTTGGGCAGCCAAGTGGGATTAGTGAACTGATCATTACCACCAAGTATCATCAAGATTTGGTGAAAAAATGTTTGCTGAGATTTCAGCAAACTAGTAGTTTTTTGGAAGCTTGGCAACCCCTTTCAAACGAAAGTGTTTTTCGCCAGTCTCTGCATGGGGTACTTCAAGAGGAAACAAACCATAGAGATAGAACTTAGAACTACTTCATTTTGTCAAGTTTCACGGAGCTAGCACAAACCGTGTTTGATTTAGAGTTTCAAACACATCTATCTATATAACAGAAAACAGAGTGAAACCTAAAAATTCAAACTGTTACTGGAAACGAACGCTTGAACCTAGAAGAGTGAAAGTTGGGCAGCCAAGTGGGATTAGTGAACTGATCATTACCACCAAGTATCATCAAGATTTGGTGAAAAAATGTTTGCTGAGATTTCAGCAAACTAGTAGTTTTTTGGAAGCTTGGCAACCCCTTTCAAACGAAAGTGTTTTCGCCAGTCTCTGCATGGGGTACTTCAAGAGGAAACAAACCATAGAGATAGAACTTAGAACTACTTCATTTTGTCAAGTTTCACGGAGCTAGCACAAACCGTGTTTGATTTAGAGTTTCGAGATAACTATCTATATAGCAGAAAACAGAGTGAAACCTAAAAATTCAAACTGTTACTGGAAACGAACTCTTGAACCTAGAAGAGTGAAAGTTGGGCAGCCAAGTGGGTTAGTGAACTGATCATTACCACCAAGTATCATCAAGTTTTGGTGAAAAAATATTTGCTGAGATTTCAGCAAACGAGTAGTTTTTTGGAAGCTTGGCAACCCCTTTCAAACGAAAGTGTTTTTCGCCAGTCTCTGCATGGGGTACTTCAAGAGGAAACAAACCATAGAGATAGAACTTAGAACTACTTCATTTGGTCAAGTTTCAAGGAGCTAGCACAAACCGTGTTTGATTTAGAGTTTCAAACACATCTATCTATATAACAGAAAACAGAGTGAAACCTAAAAATTCAAAATGTTACTGGAAACGAACGCTTGAACCTAGAAGAGTGAAAATTGGGCAGCCAAGTGGGCTTAGTGAACTGATCATTACCACCAAGTATCATCAAGATTTGGTGAAAAAATGTTTGCTGAGATTTCAGAAAACGAGAAGTTTTTTGGAAGCTTGGCAACCCCTTTCAAACGAAAGTGTTCTTCGGCTGTCTCTGCATGGGGTACTTCAAGAGGAAACAAACCATAGAGATAGAACTTAGAACTACTTCATTTTGTCAAGTTTCACGGAGCTAGCACAAACCGTGTTTGATTTAGAGTTTCAAACACATCTATCTATATAGCAGAAAACAGAGTGAAACCTAAAATTTCAAAGTGTTACTGGAAACGAACGCTTGAACCTAGAAGAGTGAAAATTGGGCAGCCAAGTGGGCTTAGTGAACTGATCATTACCACCAAGTATCATCAAGATTTTGTGAAAAAATGTTTGCTGAGATTTCAGCAAACGAGTAGTTTTTTGGAAGCTTGGCAACCCCTTTCAAACGAAAGTGTTCTTCGCCAGTCTCTGCATGGGGTACTTCAAGAGGAAACAAACCATAGAGATAGAACTTAGAACTACTTCATTTTGTCAAGTTTCACGGAGCTAGCACAAACCGTGTTTGATTTAGAGTTTCAAACACATCTATCTATATAGCAGAAAACAGAGTGAAACCTGAAAATTCAAACTGTTACTGGAAACGAACGCTTGAACCTAGAAGAGTGAAAGTTGGGCAGCCAAGTGGGATTAGTGAACTGATCATTACCACCAAGTATCATCAAGATTTGGTGAAAAAATGTTTGCTGAGATTTCAGCAAACTAGTAGTTTTTTGGAAGCTTGGCAACCCCTTTCAAACGAAAGTGTTTTTCGCCAGTCTCTGCATGGGGTACTTCAAGAGGAAACAAACCATAGAGATAGAACTTAGAACTACTTCATTTTGTCAAGTTTCACGGAGCTAGCACAAACCGTGTTTGATTTAGAGTTTCAAACACATCTATCTATATAGCAGAAAACAGAGTGAAACCTAAAAATTCAAACTGTTACTGGAAACGAATGCTTCAACCTAGAAGAATAAAAATTGGGCAGCCAAGTGGGATTAGTGAACTGATCATTACCACCAAGTATCATCAAGATTTGGTGAAAAAATGTTTGCTGAGATTTCAGCAAACTAGTAGTTTTTTGGAAGCTTGGCAACCCCTTTCAAACGAAAGTGTTTTTCGCCAGTCTCTGCATGGGGTACTTCAAGAGGAAACAAACCATAGAGATAGAACTTACAACTACTTCATTTGCTCAAGTTTCAAGGAGCTAGCACAAACCGTGTTTGATTTAGAGTTTCAAAGACATCTATCTATATAGCAGAAAACAGAGTGAAACCTAAAATTTCAAAGTGTTACTGGAAACGAACGCTTGAACCGAGAAGAGTAAAAATTGGGCAGCCAAGTGGGCTTAGTGAACTGATCATTACCACCAAGTATCATCAAGTTTTGGTGAAAAAAAGTTTGCTGAGATTTCAGCAAACTAGTAGTTTTTTGGAAGCTTGGCATCCCCTTTAAAATGAAAGTGTTTTTCGCCAGTCTCTGCATGGGGTACTTCAAGAGGAAACAAACCATAGAGATAGGACTTAGAACTACTTCATTTGCTCAAGTTTCAAGGAGCTAGCACAAACCGTGTTTAATTTAGAGTTTCAAACACATCTATCTATATAGCAGAAAACAGAATGAAACCTAAAAATTCAAAGTGTTACTGGAAACGAACGCTTGAACCTAGAAGAGTGAAAATTGGGCAGCCAAGTGGGCTTAGTGAACTGATCATTACCACCAAGTATCATCAAGATTTGGTGAAAAAATGTTTGCTGAGATTTCAGCAAACTAGTAGTTTTTTGGAAGCTTGGCAACCCCTTTCAAACGAAAGTGTTTTTCGCCAGTCTCTGCATGGGGTACTTCAAGAGGAAACAAACCATAGAGATAGAACTTAGAACTACTTCATTTTGTCAAGTTTCAAGGAGCTAGCACAAACCGTGTTTGATTTAGAGTTTCAAACACATCTATCTATATAACAGAAAACAGAGTGAAACCTAAAAATTCAAACTGTTGCTGGAAACGAACGCTTGAACCTAGAAGAGTGAAAGTTGGGCAGCCAAGTGGGATTAGTGAACTGATCATTACCACCAAGTATCATCAAGATTTGGTGAAAAAATGTTTGCTGAGATTTCAGCAAACGAGTAGTTTTTTGGAAGCTTGTCAACCCCTTTCAAACGAAAGTGTTCTTCGCCAGTCTCTGCATGGGGTACTTCAAGAGGAAACAAACCATAGAGATAGAACTTAGAACTACTTCATTTTGTCAAGTTTCACGGAGCTAGCACAAACCGTGTTTGATTTAGAGTTTCAAACACATCTATCTATATAGCAGAAAACAGAGTGAAACCTGAAAATTCAAACTGTTACTGGAAACGAACGCTTGAACCTAGAAGAGTGAAAGTTGGGCAGCCAAGTGGGATTAGTGAACTGATCATTACCACCAAGTATCATCAAGATTTGGTGAAAAAATGTTTGCTGAGATTTCAGCAAACTAGTAGTTTTTTGGAAGCTTGGCAACCCCTTTCAAACGAAAGTGTTTTTCGCCAGTCTCTGCATGGGGTACTTCAAGAGGAAACAAACCATAGAGATAGAACTTAGAACTACTTCATTTGGTCTAGTTTCAAGGAGCTAGCACAAACCGTGTTTGATTTAGAATTCCAAACACAGCTATCTATGTAGGAGAAAACAGAGTGAAACCTAAAAATTCAAAATGTTACTGGAAACGAATGCTTCAACCTAGAAGAATAAAAATTGGGCAGCCAAGTGGGCTTAGTGAACTGATCATTACCACCAAGTATCATCAAGATTTGGTGAAAAAATGTTTGCTGAGATTTCAGCAAACTAGTAGTTTTTTGGAAGCTTGGCAACCCCTTTCAAACGAAAGTGTTCTTCGCCAGTCTCTGCATGGGGTACTTCAAGAGGAAACAAACCATAGAGATAGAACTTAGAACTACTTCATTTTGTCAAGTTTCACGGAGCTAGCACAAACCGTGTTTGATTTAGAGTTTCGAGACATCTATCTATATAGCAGAAAACAGAGTGAAACCTAAAAATTCAAACTGTTACTGGAAATGAACGCTTGAACCTAGAAGAGTGGGCAGCCAAGTGGGCTTAGTGAACTGATCATTACCACCAAGTATCATCAAGATTTGGTGAAAAAATGTTTGCTGAGATTTCAGCAAACTAGTAGTTTTTTGGAAGCTTGGCAACCCCTTTCAAATGAAAGTGTTTTTCGCCAGTCTCTGCATGGGGTACTTCAAGAGGAAACAAACCATAGAGATAGAACTTAGAACTACTTCATTTGGTCAAGTTTCAAGGAGCTAGCACAAACCGTGTTTGATTTAGAATTCCAAACACAGATATCTATGTAGGAGAAAACAGAGTGAAACCTAAAAATTCAAACTGTTACTGGAAACGAATGCTTCAACCTAGAAGAATAAAAATTGGGCAGCCAAGTGGGCTTAGTGAACTGATCATTACCACCAAGTATCATCAAGATTTGGTGAAAAAATGTTTGCTGAGATTTCAGCAAACTAGTAGTTTTTTTTAAGCTTGGCAACCCCTTTCAAACGAAAGTGTTCTTCGCCAGTCTCTGCATGGGGTACTTCAAGAGGAAACAAACCATAGAGATAGAACTTATAACTACTTCATTTTGTCAAGTTTCACGGAGCTAGCACAAACCGTGTTTGATTTAGAGTTTCAAACACATCTATCTATATAACAGAAAACAGAGTGAAACCTAAAAATTCAAACTGTTACTGGAAACGAACGCTTGAACCTAGAAGAGTGAAAGTTGGGCAGCCAAGTGGGATTAGTGAACTGATCATTACCACCAAGTATCATCAAGATTTGGTGAAAAAATGTTTGCTGAGATTTCAGCAAACTAGTAGTTTTTTGGAAGCTTGGCAACCCTTTCAAACGAAAGTGTTTTTCGCCAGTCTCTGCATGGGGTACTTAAGAGGAAACAAACCATAGAGATAGAACTTAGAACTACTTCATTTTGTCAAGTTTCACGGAGCTAGCACAAACCGTGTTTGATTTAGAGTTTCAAACACATCTATCTATATAACAGAAAACAGAGTGAAACCTAAAAATTCAAACTGTTACGGGAAACGAACGCTTGAACCTAGAAGAGTGAAAGTTGGGCAGCCAAGTGGGATTAGTGAACTGATCATTACCACCAAGTATCATCAAGATTTGGTGAAAAAATGTTTGCTGAGATTTCAGCAAACTAGTAGTTTTTTGGAAGCTTGGCAACCCCTTTCAAACGAAAGTGTTTTTCGCCAGTCTCTGCATGGGGTACTTCAAGAGGAAACAAACCATAGAGATAGAACTTAGAACTACTTCATTTTGTCAAGTTTCACGGAGCTAGCACAAACCGTGTTTGATTTAGAGTTTCAAACACATCTATCTATATAGCAGAAAACAGAGTGAAACCTCAAAATTCAAACTGTTACTGGAAACGAACGCTTGAACCTAGAAGAGTGAAAGTTGGGCAGCCAAGTGGGATTAGTGAACTGATCATTACCACCAAGTATCATCAAGATTTGGTGAAAAAATGTTTGCTGAGATTTCAGCAAACTAGTAGTTTTTTGGAAGCTTGGCAACCCCTTTCAAACGAAAGTGTTTTTCGCCAGTCTCTGCATGGGGTACTTCAAGAGGAAACAAACCATAGAGATAGAACTTAGAACTACTTCATTTGGTCAAGTTTCAAGGAGCTAGCACAAACCGTGTTTGATTTAGAATTCCAAACACAGCTATCTATGTAGGAGAAAACAGAGTGAAACCTAAAAATTCAAACTGTTACTGGAAACGAATGCTTCAACCTAGAAGAATAAAAATTGGGCAGCCATGTGGGCTTAGTGAACTGATCATTACCACCAAGTATCATCAAGATTTGGTGAAAAAATGTTTGCTGAGATTTCAGCAAACTAGTAGTTTTCTGGAAGCTTGGCAACCCCTTTCAAACGAAAGTGTTCTTCGCCAGTCTCTGCATGGGGTACTTCAAGAGGAAACAAACCATAGAGATAGAACTTAGAACTACTTCATTTTGTCAAGTTTCACGGAGCTAGCACAAACCGTGTTTGATTTAGAGTTTCGAGACATCTATCTATATAGCAGAAAACAGAGTGAAACCTAAAAATTCAAACTGTTACTGGAAACGAACGCTTGAACCTAGAAGAGTGGGCAGCCAAGTGGGCTTAGTGAACTGATCATTACCACCAAGTATCATCAAGATTTGGTGAAAAAATGTTTGCTGAGATTTCAGCAAACTAGTAGTTTTTTGGAAGCTTGGCAACCCCTTTCAAATGAAAGTGTTTTTCGCCAGTCTCTGCATGGGGTACTTCAAGAGGAAACAAACCATAGAGATAGAACTTAGAACTACTTCATTTGCTCAAGTTTCAAGGAGCTAGCACAAACCGTGTTTGATTTAGAATTCCAAACACAGCTATCTATGTAGGAGAAAACAGAGTGAAACCTAAAAATTCAAACTGTTACTGGAAACGAATGCTTCAACCTAGAAGAATAAAAATTGGGCAGCCAAGTGGGCTTAGTGAACTGATCATTACCACCAAGTATCATCAAGATTTGGTGAAAAAATGTTTGCTGAGATTTAAGCAAACTAGTAGTTTTTTTTTAAGCTTGGCAACCCCTTTCAAACGAAAGTGTTCTTCGCCAGTCTCTGCATGGGGTACTTCAAGAGGAAACAAACCATAGAGATAGAACTTATAACTACTTCATTTTGTCAAGTTTCACGGAGCTAGCACAAACCGTGTTTGATTTAGAGTTTCAAACACATCTATCTATATAACAGAAAACAGAGTGAAACCTAAAAATTCAAACTGTTACTGGAAACGAACGCTTGAACCTAGAAGAGTGAAAGTTGGGCAGCCAAGTGGGATTAGTGAACTGATCATTACCACCAAGTATCATCAAGATTTGGTGAAAAAATGTTTGCTGAGATTTCAGCAAACTAGTAGTTTTTTGGAAGCTTGGCAACCCCTTTCAAATGAAAGTGTTTTTCGCCAGTCTCTGCATGGGGTACTTCAAGAGGAAACAAACCATAGAGATAGAACTTAGAACTACTTCATTTTGTCAAGTTTCACGGAGCTAGCACAAACCGTGTTTGATTTAGAGTTTCAAACACATCTATCTATATAACAGAAAACAGAGTGAAACCTAAAAATTCAAACTGTTACTGGAAACGAACGCTTGAACCTAGAAGAGTGAAAGTTGGGCAGCCAAGTGGGATTAGTGAACTGATCATTACCACCAAGTATCATCAAGATTTGGTGAAAAAATGTTTGCTGAGATTTCAGCAAACTAGTAGTTTTTTGGAAGCTTGGCAACCCCTTTCAAACGAAAGTGTTTTTCGCCAGTCTCTGCATGGGGTACTTCAAGAGGAAACAAACCATAGAGATAGAACTTAGAACTACTTCATTTTGTCAAGTTTCACGGAGCTAGCACAAACCGTGTTTGATTTAGAGTTTCGAGATATCTATCTATATAGCAGAAAACAGAGTGAAACCTAAAAATTCAAACTGTTACTGGAAACGAACTCTTGAACCTAGAAGAGTGAAAGTTGGGCAGCCAAGTGGGCTTAGTGAACTGATCATTACCACCAAGTATCATCAAGATTTGGTGAAAAAATGTTTGCTGAGATTTCAGCAAACGAGTAGTTTTTTGGAAGCTTGGCAACCCCTTTCAAACGAAAGTGTTTTTCGCCAGTCTCTGCATGGGGTACTTCAAGAGGAAACAAACCATAGAGATAGAACTTAGAACTACTTCATTTTGTCAAGTTTCACTGAGCTAGCACAAACCGTGTTTGATTTAGAGTTTCAAACACATCTATCTATATAGCAGAAAACAGAGTGAAACCTAAAAATTCAAACTGTTACTGGAAACGAACGCTTGAATCTAGAAGAGTGAAAGTTGGGTAGCCAAGTGGGATTAGTGAACTGATCATTACCACCAAGTATCATCAAGATTTGGTGAAAAAATGTTTGCTGAGATTTCAGCAAACTAGTAGTTTTTTTGGAAGCTTGGCAACCCCTTTCAAACGAAAGTGTTCTTCGCCAGTCTCTGCATGGGGTACTTCAAGAGGAAACAAACCATAGAGATAGAACTTAGAACTACTTCATTTTGTCAAGTTTCACGGAGCTAGCACAAACCGTGTTTGATTTAGAGTTTCAAACACATCTATCTATATAGCAGAAAACAGAGTGAAACCTAAAATTTCAAAGTGTTACTGGAAACGAACGCTTGAACCTAGAAGAGTGAAAATTGGGCAGCCAAGTGGGCTTAGTGAACTGATCATTACCACCAAGTATCATCAAGATTTGGTGAAAAAATGTTTGCTGAGATTTCAGCAAACGAGTAGTTTTTTGGAAGCTTGGCAACCCCTTTCAAACGAAAGTGTTCTTCGCCAGTCTCTGCATGGGGTACTTCAAGAGGAAACAAACCATAGAGATAGAACTTAGAAATACTTCATTTTGTCAAGTTTCACGGAGCTAGCACAAACCGTGTTTGATTTAGAGTTTCAAAAACATCTATCTATATAGCAGAAAACAGAGTGAAACCTAAAAATTCAAACTGTTACTGGAAACGAACGCTTGAACCTAGAAGAGTGAAAGTTGGGCAGCCAAGTGGGCTTAATGAACTGATCATTACCACCAAGTATCATCAAGATTTGGTGAAAAAATGTTTGCTGAGATTTCAGCAAACTAGTAGTTTTTTGGAAGCTTGGCAACCCCTTTCAAATGAAAGTGTTTTTCGCCAGTCTCTGCATGGGGTACTTCAAGAGGAAACAAACCATAGAGATAGAACTTAGAACTACTTCATTTGCTCAAGTTTCAAGGAGCTAGCACAAACCGTGTTTGATTTAGAGTTTCAAACACATCTATCTATATAGCAGAAAACAGAGTGAAACCTAAAAATTCAAAGTGTTACTGGAAACGAACGCTTGAACCTAGAAGAGTGAAAATTGGGCAGCCAAGTGGGCTTAGTGAACTGATCATTACCACCAAGTATCATCAAGATTTGGTGAAAAAATGTTTGCTGAGATTTCAGCAAACTAGTAGTTTTTTGGAAGCTTGGCAACCCCTTTCAAACGAAAGTGTTTTTCGCCAGTCTCTGCATGGGGTACTTCAAGAGGAAACAAACCATAGAGATAGAACTTAGAACTACTTCATTTTGTCAAGTTTCACGGAGCTAGCACAAACCGTGTTTGATTTAGAGTTTCAAACACATCTATCTATATAGCAGAAAACAGAGTGAAACCTAAAAATTCAAACTGTTACTGGAAACGAACGCTTGAACCTAGAAGATTGGGCAGCCAAGTGGGCTTAGTGAACTGATCATTACCACCAAGTATCATCAAGATTTGGTGAAAAAATGTTTGCTGAGATTTCAGCAAACTAGTAGTTTTTTGGAAGCTTGGCAACCCCTTTCAAATGAAAGTGTTTTTCGCCAGTCTCTGCATGGGGTACTTCAAGAGGAAACAAACCATAGAGATAGAACTTAGAACTACTTCATTTGGTCAAGTTTCAAGGAGCTAGCACAAACCGTGTTTGATTTAGAATTCCAAACACAGCTATCTATGTAGGAGAAAACAGAGTGAAACCTAAAAATTCAAACTGTTACTGGAAACGAATGCTTCAACCTAGAAGAATAAAAATTGGGCAGCCAAATGGGCTTAGTGAACTGATCATTACCACCAAGTATCATCAAGATTTGGTGAAAAAATGTTTGCTGAGATTTCAGCAAACTAGTAGTTTTTTGGAAGATTGGCAACCCCTTTCAAACGGAAGTGTTCTTCGCCAGTCTCTGCATGGGGTACTTCAAGAGGAAACAAACCATAGAGATAGAACTTAGAACTACTTCATTTTGTCAAGTTTCACGGAGCTAGCAAAAACCGTGTTTGATTTAGAGTTTCAAACACATCTATCTATATAACAGAAAACAGAGTGAAACCTAAAAATTCAAACTGTTACTGGAAACGAACGCTTGAACCTAGAAGAGTGAAAGTTGGGCAGCCAAGTGGGATTAGTGAACTGATCATTACCACCAAGTATCATCAAGATTTGGTGAAAAAATGTTTGCTGAGATTTCAGCAAACGAGTAGTTTTTTGGAAGCTTGGCAACCCCTTTCAAACGAAAGTGTTTTTCGCCAGTCTCTGCATGGGGTACTTCAAGAGGAAACAAACCATAGAGATAGAACTTAGAACTACTTCATTTTGTCAAGTTTCACGGAGCTAGCACAAACCGTGTTTGATTTAGAGTTTCGAGACATCTATCTATATAGCAGAAAACAGAGTGAAACCTAAAAATTCAAACTGTTACTGGAAACGAACGCTTGAACCTAGAAGAGTGGGCAGCCAAGTGGGCTTAGTGAACTGATCATTACCACCAAGTATCATCAAGATTTGGTGAAAAAATGTTTGCTGAGATTTCAGCAATCGAGTAGTATTTTGGAAGCTTGGCAACCCCTTTCTAATGAAAGTGTTTTTCGCCAGTCTCTGCATGGGGTACTTCAAGAGGAAACAAACCATAGAGATAGAACTTAGAACTACTTCATTTGGTCAAGTTTCAAGGAGCTAGCACAAACCGTGTTTGATTTAGAATTCCAAACACAGCTATCTATGTAGGAGAAAACAGAGTGAAACCTAAAAATTCAAACTGTTACTGGAAACGAATGCTTCAACCTAGAAGAATAAAAATTGGGCAGCCAAGTGGGCTTAGTGAACTGATCATTACCACCAAGTATCATCAAGATTTGGTGAAAAAATGTTTGCTGAGATTTAAGCAAACTAGTAGTTTTTTTTTAAGCTTGGCAACCCCTTTCAAACGAAAGTGTTCTTCGCCAGTCTCTGCATGGGGTACTTCAAGAGGAAACAAACCATAGAGATAGAACTTATAACTACTTCATTTTGTCAAGTTTCACGGAGCTAGCACAAACCGTGTTTGATTTAGAGTTTCAAACACATCTATCTATATAACAGAAAACAGAGTGAAACCTAAAAATTCAAACTGTTACTGGAAACGAACGCTTGAACCTAGAAGAGTGAAAGTTGGGCAGCCAAGTGGGATTAGTGAACTGATCATTACCACCAAGTATCATCAAGATTTGGTGAAAAAATGTTTGCTGAGATTTCAGCAAACTAGTAGTTTTTTGGAAGCTTGGCAACCCCTTTCAAATGAAAGTGTTTTTCGCCAGTCTCTGCATGGGGTACTTCAAGAGGAAACAAACCATAGAGATAGAACTTAGAACTACTTCATTTTGTCAAGTTTCACGGAGCTAGCACAAACCGTGTTTGATTTAGAGTTTCAAACACATCTATCTATATAACAGAAAACAGAGTGAAACCTAAAAATTCAAACTGTTACTGGAAACGAACGCTTGAACCTAGAAGAGTGAAAGTTGGGCAGCCAAGTGGGATTAGTGAACTGATCATTACCACCAAGTATCATCAAGATTTGGTGAAAAAATGTTTGCTGAGATTTCAGCAAACTAGTAGTTTTTTGGAAGCTTGGCAACCCCTTTCAAACGAAAGTGTTTTTCGCCAGTCTCTGCATGGGGTACTTCAAGAGGAAACAAACCATAGAGATAGAACTTAGAACTACTTCATTTTGTCAAGTTTCACGGAGCTAGCACAAACCGTGTTTGATTTAGAGTTTCGAGATATCTATCTATATAGCAGAAAACAGAGTGAAAGGCTTAGTGAACTGATCATTACCACCAAGTATCATCAAGATTTGGTGAAAAATGTTTGCTGAGATTTCAGCAAACGAGTAGTTTTTTGGAAGCTTGGCAACCCCTTTCAAACGAAAGTGTTTTTCGCCAGTCTCTGCATGGGGTACTTCAAGAGGAAACAAACCATAGAGATAGAACTTAGAACTACTTCATTTTGTCAAGTTTCAACTGAGCTAGGTTCAAGAGTTCGTTTCCAGTAACAGTTTGAATTTTTAGGTTTCACTCTGGTCAAGTTTCACTGAGCTAGCACAAACCGTGTTTGATTTAGAGTTTCAAACACATCTATCTATATAGCAGAAAACAGAGTGAAACCTAAAAATTCAAACTGTTACTGGAAACGAACGCTTGAATCTAGAAGAGTGAAAGTTGGGTAGCCAAGTGGGATTAGTGAACTGATCATTACCACCAAGTATCATCAAGATTTGGTGAAAAAATGTTTGCTGAGATTTCAGCAAACTAGTAGTTTTTTTGGAAGCTTGGCAACCCCTTTCAAACGAAAGTGTTCTTCGCCAGTCTCTGCATGGGGTACTTCAAGAGGAAACAAACCATAGAGATAGAACTTAGAACTACTTCATTTTGTCAAGTTTCACGGAGCTAGCACAAACCGTGTTTGATTTAGAGTTTCAAACACATCTATCTATATAGCAGAAAACAGAGTGAAACCTAAAATTTCAAAGTGTTACTGGAAACGAACGCTTGAACCTAGAAGAGTGAAAATTGGGCAGCCAAGTGGGCTTAGTGAACTGATCATTACCACCAAGTATCATCAAGATTTGGTGAAAAAATGTTTGCTGAGATTTCAGCAAACGAGTAGTTTTTTGGAAGCTTGGCAACCCCTTTCAAACGAAAGTGTTCTTCGCCAGTCTCTGCATGGGGTACTTCAAGAGGAAACAAACCATAGAGATAGAACTTAGAAATACTTCATTTTGTCAAGTTTCACGGAGCTAGCACAAACCGTGTTTGATTTAGAGTTTCAAAAACATCTATCTATATAGCAGAAAACAGAGTGAAACCTAAAAATTCAAACTGTTACTGGAAACGAACGCTTGAACCTAGAAGAGTGAAAGTTGGGCAGCCAAGTGGGCTTAGTGAACTGATCATTACCACCAAGTATCATCAAGATTTGGTGAAAAAATGTTTGCTGAGATTTCAGCAAACTAGTAGTTTTTTGGAAGCTTGGCAACCCCTTTCAAATGAAAGTGTTTTTCGCCAGTCTCTGCATGGGGTACTTCAAGAGGAAACAAACCATAGAGATAGAACTTAGAACTACTTCATTTGCTCAAGTTTCAAGGAGCTAGCACAAACCGTGTTTGATTTAGAGTTTCAAACACATCTATCTATATAGCAGAAAACAGAGTGAAACCTAAAAATTCAAAGTGTTACTGGAAACGAACGCTTGAACCTAGAAGAGTGAAAATTGGGCAGCCAAGTGGGCTTAGTGAACTGATCATTACCACCAAGTATCATCAAGATTTGGTGAAAAAATGTTTGCTGAGATTTCAGCAAACTAGTAGTTTTTTGGAAGCTTGGCAACCCCTTTCAAACGAAAGTGTTTTTCGCCAGTCTCTGCATGGGGTACTTCAAGAGGAAACAAACCATAGAGATAGAACTTAGAACTACTTCATTTTGTCAAGTTTCACGGAGCTAGCACAAACCGTGTTTGATTTAGAGTTTCAAACACATCTATCTATATAGCAGAAAACAGAGTGAAACCTAAAAATTCAAACTGTTACTGGAAACGAACGCTTGAACCTAGAAGATTGGGCAGCCAAGTGGGCTTAGTGAACTGATCATTACCACCAAGTATCATCAAGATTTGGTGAAAAAATGTTTGCTGAGATTTCAGCAAACTAGTAGTTTTTTGGAAGCTTGGCAACCCCTTTCAAATGAAAGTGTTTTTCGCCAGTCTCTGCATGGGGTACTTCAAGAGGAAACAAACCATAGAGATAGAACTTAGAACTACTTCATTTGGTCAAGTTTCAAGGAGCTAGCACAAACCGTGTTTGATTTAGAATTCCAAACACAGCTATCTATGTAGGAGAAAACAGAGTGAAACCTAAAAATTCAAACTGTTACTGGAAACGAATGCTTCAACCTAGAAGAATAAAAATTGGGCAGCCAAATGGGCTTAGTGAACTGATCATTACCACCAAGTATCATCAAGATTTGGTGAAAAAATGTTTGCTGAGATTTCAGCAAACTAGTAGTTTTTTGGAAGATTGGCAACCCCTTTCAAACGGAAGTGTTCTTCGCCAGTCTCTGCATGGGGTACTTCAAGAGGAAACAAACCATAGAGATAGAACTTAGAACTACTTCATTTTGTCAAGTTTCACGGAGCTAGCAAAAACCGTGTTTGATTTAGAGTTTCAAACACATCTATCTATATAACAGAAAACAGAGTGAAACCTAAAAATTCAAACTGTTACTGGAAACGAACGCTTGAACCTAGAAGAGTGAAAGTTGGGCAGCCAAGTGGGATTAGTGAACTGATCATTACCACCAAGTATCATCAAGATTTGGTGAAAAAATGTTTGCTGAGATTTCAGCAAACGAGTAGTTTTTTGGAAGCTTGGCAACCCCTTTCAAACGAAAGTGTTTTTCGCCAGTCTCTGCATGGGGTACTTCAAGAGGAAACAAACCATAGAGATAGAACTTAGAACTACTTCATTTTGTCAAGTTTCACGGAGCTAGCACAAACCGTGTTTGATTTAGAGTTTCGAGACATCTATCTATATAGCAGAAAACAGAGTGAAACCTAAAAATTCAAACTGTTACTGGAAACGAACGCTTGAACCTAGAAGAGTGGGCAGCCAAGTGGGCTTAGTGAACTGATCATTACCACCAAGTATCATCAAGATTTGGTGAAAAAATGTTTGCTGAGATTTCAGCAATCGAGTAGTATTTTGGAAGCTTGGCAACCCCTTTCTAATGAAAGTGTTTTTCGCCAGTCTCTGCATGGGGTACTTCAAGAGGAAACAAACCATAGAGATAGAACTTAGAACTACTTCATTTGGTCAAGTTTGAAGGAGCTAGCACAAACCGTGTTTGATTTAGAATTCCAAACACAGCTATCTATGTAGGAGAAAACAGAGTGAAACCTAAAAATTCAAACTGTTACTGGAAACGAATGCTTCAACCTAGAAGAATAAAAATTGGGCAGCCAAATGGGCTTAGTGAACTGATCATTACCACCAAGTATCATCAAGATTTGGTGAAAAAATGTTTGCTGAGATTTCAGCAAACTAGTAGTTTTTTGGAAGCTTGGCAACCCCTTTCAAACGAAAGTGTTTTTCGCCAGTCTCTGCATGGGGTACTTCAAGAGGAAACAAACCATAGAGATAGAACTTAGAACTACTTCATTTTGTCAAGTTTCACGGAGCTAGCACAAACCGTGTTTGATTTAGAGTTTCGAGATATCTATCTATATTGCAGAAAACAGAGTGAAACCTAAAAATTCAAACTGTTACTGGAAACGATCTCTTGAACCTAGAAGAGTGAAAGTTGGGCAGCCAAGTGGGCTTAGTGAACTGATCATTACCACCAAGTATCATCAAGATTTGGTGAAAAAATGTTTGCTGATATTTCAGCAAACGTGTAGTTTTTTGGAAGCTTGGCAACCCCTTTCAAACGAAAGTGTTTTTCGCCAGTCTCTGCATGGGGTACTTCAAGAAGAAACAAACCATAGAGATAGAACTTAGAACTACTTCATTTTGTCAAGTTTCACGGAGCTAGCACAAACCGTGTTTGATTTAGAGTTTCAAAGACATCTATCTATATAGCAGAAAACAGAGTGAAACCTAAAAATTCAAACTGTTACTGGAAACGAACGCTTGAACCTAGAAGAGTGAAAGTTGGGCAGCCAAGTGGGATTAGTGAACTGATCATTACCACCAAGTATCATCAAGATTTGGTGAAAAAATGTTTGCTGAGATTTCAGCAAACTAGTAGTTTTTTGGAAGCTTGGCAACCCCTTTCAAACGAAAGTGTTTTTCGCCAGTCTCTGCATGGGGTACTTCAAGAGGAAACAAACCATAGAGATAGAACTTAGAACTACTTCATTTTGTCAAGTTTCACGGAGCTAGCACAAACCGTATTTGATTTAGAGTTTCAAACACATCTATCTATATAGCAGAAAACAGAGTGAAACCTAAAATTTCAAAGTGTTACTGGAAACGAACGCTTGAACCTAGAAGAGTGAAAATTGGGCAGCCAAGTGGGCTTAGTGAACTGATCATTACCACCAAGTATCATCAAGATTTGGTGAAAAAATGTTTGCTGAGATTTCAGCAAACTAGTAGTTTTTTGGAAGCTTGGCAACCCCTTTCAAATGAAAGTGTTTTTCGCCAGTCTCTGCATGGGGTACTTCAAGAGGAAACAAACCATAGAGATAGAACTTAGAACTACTTCATTTGCTCAAGTTTCAAGGAGCTAGCACAAACCGTGTTTGATTTAGAGTTTCAAACACATCTATCTATATAACAGAAAACAGAGTGAAACCTAAAAATTCAAAGTGTTCCTGGAAACGAACGCTTGAACCTAGAAGAGTGAAAATTGGGCAGCCAAGTGGGCTTAGTGAACTGATCATTACCACCAAGTGTCATCAAGTTTTGGTGAAAAAATGTTTGCTGAGATTTCAGCAAACTAGTAGTTTTTTGGAAGCTTGGCAACCCCTTTCAAACGAAAGTGTTCTTCGCCAGTCTCTGCATGGGGTACTTCAAGAGGAAACAAACCATAGAGATAGAACTTAGAACTACTTCATTTTGTCAAGTTTCACGGAGCTAGCACAAACCGTGTTTGATTTAGAGTTTCAAACACATCTATCTATATTACAGAAAACAGAGTGAAACCTAAAAATTCAAACTGTTACTGGAAACGAACGCTTGAACCTAGAAGAGTGAAAGTTGGGCAGCCAAGTGGGATTAGTGAACTGATCATTACCACCAAGTATCATCAAGATTTGGTGAAAAAATGTTTGCTGAGATTTCAGCAAACTAGTAGTTTTTTGGAAGCTTGGCAACCCCTTTCAAACGAAAGTGTTTTTCGCCAGTCTCTGCATGGGGTACTTCAAGAGGAAACAAACCATAGAGATAGAACTTAGAACTACTTCATTTTGTCAAGTTTCAAGGAGCTAGCACAAACCGTGTTTGATTTAGAGTTTCAAACACATCTATCCATATAACAGAAAACAGAGAGAAACCTAAAAATTCAAAGTGTTACTGGAAACGAACGCTTGAACCTAGAGGAGTGAAAATTGGGCAGCCAAGTGGGCTTAGTGAACTGATCATTACCACCAAGTATCATCAAGATTTGGTGAAAAAATGTTTGCTGAGATTTCAGCAAACGAGAATTTTTTGGAAGCTTGGCAACCCCTTTCAAACGAAAGTGTTCTTCGCCAGTCTCTCCATGGGGTACTTCAAGAGGAAACAAACCATGGAGATAGAACTTAGAACTACTTCATTTTGTCAAGTTTCACGGAGCTAGCACAAACTGTGTTTGATTTAGAGTTTCAAACACATCTATCTATATAGCAGAAAACAGAGTGAAACCTAAAAATTCAAACTGTTACTGGAAACGAACGCTTGAACCTAGAAGAGTGAAAGTTGGGCAGCCAAGTGGGCTTAGTGAACTGATCATTACCACCAAGTATCATCAAGATTTGGTGAAAAAATGTTTGCTGAGATTTCAGCAAACTAGTAGTTTTTTGGAAGCTTGGCAACCCCTTTCAAATGAAAGTGTTTTTCGCCAGTCTCTGCATGGGGTACTTCAAGAGGAAACAAACCATAGAGATAGAACTTAGAACTACTTCATTTGCTCAAGTTTCAAGGAGCTAGCACAAACCGTGTTTGATTTAGAGTTTCAAACACATCTATCTATATAGCAGAAAACAGAGTGAAACCTAAAAATTCAAAGTGTTACTGGAAACGAACGCTTGAACCTAGAAGAGTGAAAATTGGGCAGCCAAGTGGGCTTAGTGAACTGATCATTACCACCAAGTATCATCAAGATTTGGTGAAAAAATGTTTGCTGAGATTTCAGCAAACTAGTAGTTTTTTGGAAGCTTGGCAACCCCTTTCAAACGAAAGTGTTTTTCGCCAGTCTCTGCATGGGGTACTTCAAGAGGAAACAAACCATAGAGATAGAACTTAGAACTACTTCATTTTGTCAAGTTTCACGGAGCTAGCACAAACCGTGTTTGATTTAGAGTTTCAAACACATCTATCTATATAGCAGAAAACAGAGTGAAACCTAAAAATTCAAACTGTTACTGGAAACGAACGCTTGAACCTAGAAGATTGGGCAGCCAAGTGGGCTTAGTGAACTGATCATTACCACCAAGTATCATCAAGATTTGGTGAAAAAATGTTTGCTGAGATTTCAGCAAACTAGTAGTTTTTTGGAAGCTTGGCAACCCCTTTCAAATGAAAGTGTTTTTCGCCAGTCTCTGCATGGGGTACTTCAAGAGGAAACAAACCATAGAGATAGAACTTAGAACTACTTCATTTGGTCAAGTTTCAAGGAGCTAGCACAAACCGTGTTTGATTTAGAATTCCAAACACAGCTATCTATGTAGGAGAAAACAGAGTGAAACCTAAAAATTCAAACTGTTACTGGAAACGAATGCTTCAACCTAGAAGAATAAAAATTGGGCAGCCAAATGGGCTTAGTGAACTGATCATTACCACCAAGTATCATCAAGATTTGGTGAAAAAATGTTTGCTGAGATTTCAGCAAACTAGTAGTTTTTTGGAAGATTGGCAACCCCTTTCAAACGGAAGTGTTCTTCGCCAGTCTCTGCATGGGGTACTTCAAGAGGAAACAAACCATAGAGATAGAACTTAGAACTACTTCATTTTGTCAAGTTTCACGGAGCTAGCAAAAACCGTGTTTGATTTAGAGTTTCAAACACATCTATCTATATAACAGAAAACAGAGTGAAACCTAAAAATTCAAACTGTTACTGGAAACGAACGCTTGAACCTAGAAGAGTGAAAGTTGGGCAGCCAAGTGGGATTAGTGAACTGATCATTACCACCAAGTATCATCAAGATTTGGTGAAAAAATGTTTGCTGAGATTTCAGCAAACGAGTAGTTTTTTGGAAGCTTGGCAACCCCTTTCAAACGAAAGTGTTTTTCGCCAGTCTCTGCATGGGGTACTTCAAGAGGAAACAAACCATAGAGATAGAACTTAGAACTACTTCATTTTGTCAAGTTTCACGGAGCTAGCAAAAACCGTGTTTGATTTAGAGTTTCGAGACATCTATCTATATAGCAGAAAACAGAGTGAAACCTAAAAATTCAAACTGTTACTGGAAACGAACGCTTGAACCTAGAAGAGTGGGCAGCCAAGTGGGCTTAGTGAACTGATCATTACCACCAAGTATCATCAAGATTTGGTGAAAAAATGTTTGCTGAGATTTCAGCAATCGAGTAGTATTTTGGAAGCTTGGCAACCCCTTTCTAATGAAAGTGTTTTTCGCCAGTCTCTGCATGGGGTACTTCAAGAGGAAACAAACCATAGAGATAGAACTTAGAACTACTTCATTTGGTCAAGTTTCAAGGAGCTAGCACAAACCGTGTTTGATTTAGAATTCCAAACACAGCTATCTATGTAGGAGAAAACAGAGTGAAACCTAAAAATTCAAACTGTTACTGGAAACGAATGCTTCAACCTAGAAGAATAAAAATTGGGCAGCCAAATGGGCTTAGTGAACTGATCATTACCACCAAGTATCATCAAGATTTGGTGAAAAAATGTTTGCTGAGATTTCAGCAAACTAGTAGTTTTTTGGAAGCTTGGCAACCCCTTTCAAACGAAAGTGTTTTTCGCCAGTCTCTGCATGGGGTACTTCAAGAGGAAACAAACCATAGAGATAGAACTTAGAACTACTTCATTTTGTCAAGTTTCACGGAGCTAGCACAAACCGTGTTTGATTTAGAGTTTCGAGATATCTATCTATATTGCAGAAAACAGAGTGAAACCTAAAAATTCAAACTGTTACTGGAAACGATCTCTTGAACCTAGAAGAGTGAAAGTTGGGCAGCCAAGTGGGCTTAGTGAACTGATCATTACCACCAAGTATCATCAAGATTTGGTGAAAAAATGTTTGCTGATATTTCAGCAAACGTGTAGTTTTTTGGAAGCTTGGCAACCCCTTTCAAACGAAAGTGTTTTTCGCCAGTCTCTGCATGGGGTACTTCAAGAAGAAACAAACCATAGAGATAGAACTTAGAACTACTTCATTTTGTCAAGTTTCACGGAGCTAGCACAAACCGTGTTTGATTTAGAGTTTCAAAGACATCTATCTATATAGCAGAAAACAGAGTGAAACCTAAAAATTCAAACTGTTACTGGAAACGAACGCTTGAACCTAGAAGAGTGAAAGTTGGGCAGCCAAGTGGGATTAGTGAACTGATCATTACCACCAAGTATCATCAAGATTTGGTGAAAAAATGTTTGCTGAGATTTCAGCAAACTAGTAGTTTTTTGGAAGCTTGGCAACCCCTTTCAAACGAAAGTGTTTTTCGCCAGTCTCTGCATGGGGTACTTCAAGAGGAAACAAACCATAGAGATAGAACTTAGAACTACTTCATTTTGTCAAGTTTCACGGAGCTAGCACAAACCGTATTTGATTTAGAGTTTCAAACACATCTATCTATATAGCAGAAAACAGAGTGAAACCTAAAATTTCAAAGTGTTACTGGAAACGAACGCTTGAACCTAGAAGAGTGAAAATTGGGCAGCCAAGTGGGCTTAGTGAACTGATCATTACCACCAAGTATCATCAAGATTTGGTGAAAAAATGTTTGCTGAGATTTCAGCAAACTAGTAGTTTTTTGGAAGCTTGGCAACCCCTTTCAAATGAAAGTGTTTTTCGCCAGTCTCTGCATGGGGTACTTCAAGAGGAAACAAACCATAGAGATAGAACTTAGAACTACTTCATTTGCTCAAGTTTCAAGGAGCTAGCACAAACCGTGTTTGATTTAGAGTTTCAAACACATCTATCTATATAACAGAAAACAGAGTGAAACCTAAAAATTCAAAGTGTTCCTGGAAACGAACGCTTGAACCTAGAAGAGTGAAAATTGGGCAGCCAAGTGGGCTTAGTGAACTGATCATTACCACCAAGTGTCATCAAGTTTTGGTGAAAAAATGTTTGCTGAGATTTCAGCAAACTAGTAGTTTTTTGGAAGCTTGGCAACCCTTTTCAAACGAAAGTGTTCTTCGCCAGTCTCTGCATGGGGTACTTCAAGAGGAAACAAACCATAGAGATAGAACTTAGAACTACTTCATTTTGTCAAGTTTCACGGAGCTAGCACAAACCGTGTTTGATTTAGAGTTTCAAACACATCTATCTATATTACAGAAAACAGAGTGAAACCTAAAAATTCAAACTGTTACTGGAAACGAACGCTTGAACCTAGAAGAGTGAAAGTTGGGCAGCCAAGTGGGATTAGTGAACTGATCATTACCACCAAGTATCATCAAGATTTGGTGAAAAAATGTTTGCTGAGATTTCAGCAAACTAGTAGTTTTTTGGAAGCTTGGCAACCCCTTTCAAACGAAAGTGTTTTTCGCCAGTCTCTGCATGGGGTACTTCAAGAGGAAACAAACCATAGAGATAGAACTTAGAACTACTTCATTTTGTCAAGTTTCAAGGAGCTAGCACAAACCGTGTTTGATTTAGAGTTTCAAACACATCTATCTATATAACAGAAAACAGAGAGAAACCTAAAAATTCAAAGTGTTACTGGAAACGAACGCTTGAACCTAGAGGAGTGAAAATTGGGCAGCCAAGTGGGCTTAGTGAACTGATCATTACCACCAAGTATCATCAAGATTTGGTGAAAAAATGTTTGCTGAGATTTCAGCAAACGAGAATTTTTTGGAAGCTTGGCAACCCCTTTCAAACGAAAGTGTTCTTCGCCAGTCTCTCCATGGGGTACTTCAAGAGGAAACAAACCATGGAGATAGAACTTAGAACTACTTCATTTTGTCAAGTTTCACGGAGCTAGCACAAACTGTGTTTGATTTAGAGTTTCAAACACATCTATCTATATAGCAGAAAACAGAGTGAAACCTAAAAATTCAAACTGTTACTGGAAACGAACGCTTGAACCTAGAAGAGTGAAAATTGGGCAGCCAAGTGGGCTTAGTGAACTGATCATTACCACCAAGTATCATCAAGATTAGGTGAAAAAATGTTTGCTGAGATTTCAGCAAACGAGAAGTTTTTTGGAAGCTTGGCAACCCCTTTCAAACGAAAGTGTTCTTCGCCAGTCTCTGCATGGGGTACTTCAAGAGGAAACAAACCATAAAGATAGAACTTAGAACCACTTCATTTTGTCAAATTTCACGGAGCTAGCACAAACCGTGTTTGATTTAGAGTTTCAAAAACATCTATCTATATAGCAGAAAACAGAGTGAAACCTAAAATTTCAAAGTGTTACTGGAAACGAACGCTTGAACCTAGAAGAGTGAAAATTGGGCAGCCAAGTGGGCTTAGTGAACTGATCATTACCACCAAGTATCATCAAGATTTGGTGAAAAAATGATTGCTGAGATTTCAGCAAACGAGTAGTTTTTTGGAAGCTTGGCAACCCCTTTCAAACGAAAGTGTTTTTCGCCAGTCTCTGCATGGGGTACTTCAAGAGGAAACAAACCATAGAGATAGAACTTAGAACTACTTCATTTTGTCAAGTTTCACGGAGCTAGCACAAACCGTGTTTGATTTAGAGTTTCAAAAACATCTATCTATATAACAGAAAACATAGTGAAACCTAAAAATTCAAACTGTTACTGGAAACGAACGCTTGAAGCTAGAAGAGTGAAAGTTGGGCAGCCAAGTGGGATTAGTGAACTGATCATTACCACCAAGTATCATCAAGATTTGGTGAAAAAATGTTTGCTGAGATTTCAGCAAACTAGTAGTTTTTTGGAAGCTTGGCAACCCCTTTCAAACGAAAGTGTTTTTCGCCCGTCTGTGCATGGGGTACTTCAAGAGGAAACAAACCATAGAGATAGAACTTAGAACTACTTCATTTTGTCAAGTTTCACGGAGCTAGCACAAACCGTGTTTGATTTAGAGTTTCAAACACATCTATCTATATAGCAGGAAACAGAGTGAAACCTAAAATTTCAAAGTGTTACTGGAAACGAACGCTTGAACCTAGAAGAGTGAAAATTGGGCAGACAAGTGGGCTTAGTGAACTGATCATTACCACCAAGTATCATCAAGATTTGGTGAAAAAATGTTTGCTGAGATTTCAGCAAACGAGTATTTTTTTGGAAGCTTGGCAACCCCTTTCAAACGAAAGTGTTCTTCGCCAGTCTCTGCATGGGGTACTTCAAGAGGAAACAAACCATAGAGATAGAACTTAGACTACTTCATTTGGTCAAGTTTCAAGGAGCTAGCACAAACCGTGTTTGATTTAGAATTCCAAACACAGCTATCTATGTAGGAGAAAACGGAGTGAAACCTAAAAATTCAAACTGTTACTGGAAACGAATGCTTCATCCTAGAAGAATAAAAATTGGGCAGCCAAGTGGGATTAGTGAACTGATCATTACCACCAAGTATCATCAAGATTTGGTGAAAAAATGTTTGCTGAGATTTCAGCAAACGAGTAGTTTTTTGGAAGCTTGGCAACCCCTTTCAAACGAAAGTGTTTTTCGCCAGTCTCTGCATGGGGTACTTCAAGAGGAAACAAACCATAGAGATAGAACTTAGAACTACTTCATTTTGTCAATTTTCACGGAGCTAGCACAAACCGTGTTTGATTTAGAGTTTCAAAGACATCTATCTATATAGCAGAAAACAGAGTGAAACCTAAAATTTCAAACTGTTACTGGAAACGAACGCTTGAACCTAGAAGAGTGAAAGTTGGGCAGCCAAGTGGGATTAGTGAACTGATCATTACCACCAAGTATCATCAAGATTTGGTGAAAAAATGTTTGCTGAGATTTCAGCAATCGAGTAGTATTTTGGAAGCTTGGCAACCCCTTTCTAATGAAAGTGTTTTTCGCCAGTCTCTGCATGGGGTACTTCAAGAGGAAACAAACCATAGAGATAGAACTTAGAACTACTTCATTTGGTCAAGTTTCAAGGAGCTAGCACAAACCGTGTTTGATTTAGAATTCCAAACACAGCTATCTATGTAGGAGAAAACAGAGTGAAACCTAAAAATTCAAACTGTTACTGGAAACGAATGCTTCAACCTAGAAGAATAAAAATTGGGCAGCCAAATGGGCTTAGTGAACTGATCATTACCACCAAGTATCATCAAGATTTGGTGAAAAAATGTTTGCTGAGATTTCAGCAAACTAGTAGTTTTTTGGAAGCTTGGCAACCCCTTTCAAACGAAAGTGTTTTTCGCCAGTCTCTGCATGGGGTACTTCAAGAGGAAACAAACCATAGAGATAGAACTTAGAACTACTTCATTTTGTCAAGTTTCACGGAGCTAGCACAAACCGTGTTTGATTTAGAGTTTCGAGATATCTATCTATATTGCAGAAAACAGAGTGAAACCTAAAAATTCAAACTGTTACTGGAAACGATCTCTTGAACCTAGAAGAGTGAAAGTTGGGCAGCCAAGTGGGCTTAGTGAACTGATCATTACCACCAAGTATCATCAAGATTTGGTGAAAAAATGTTTGCTGATATTTCAGCAAACGTGTAGTTTTTTGGAAGCTTGGCAACCCCTTTCAAACGAAAGTGTTTTTCGCCAGTCTCTGCATGGGGTACTTCAAGAAGAAACAAACCATAGAGATAGAACTTAGAACTACTTCATTTTGTCAAGTTTCACGGAGCTAGCACAAACCGTGTTTGATTTAGAGTTTCAAAGACATCTATCTATATAGCAGAAAACAGAGTGAAACCTAAAATTTCAAACTGTTACTGGAAACGAACGCTTGAACCTAGAAGAGTGAAAGTTGGGCAGCCAAGTGGGATTAGTGAACTGATCATTACCACCAAGTATCATCAAGATTTGGTTAAAAAATGTTTGCTGAGATTTCAGCAAACTAGTAGTTTTTTGGAAGCTTGGCAACCCCTTTCAAACGAAAGTGTTTTTCGCCAGTCTCTGCATGGGGTACTTCAAGAGGAAACAAACCATAGAGATAGAACTTAGAACTACTTCATTTTGTCAAGTTTCACGGAGCTAGCACAAACCGTGTTTGATTTAGAGTTTCAAACACATCTATCTATATAGCAGAAAACAGAGTGAAACCTAAAAATTCAAAGTGTTACTGGAAACGAACGCTTGAACCTAGAGGAGTGAAAATTGGGCAGCCAAGTGGGCTTAGTGAACTGATCATTACCACCAAGTATCATCAAGATTTGGTGAAAAAATGTTTGCTGAGATTTCAGCAAACTAGTAGTTTTTTGGAAGCTTGCCAACCCCTTTCAAACGAAAGTGTTCTTCGGCAGTCTCTCCATGGGGTACTTCAAGAGGACACAAACCATAGAGATAGAACTTAGAACTACTTCATTTTGTCAAGTTTCACGGAGCTAGCACAAACCGTGTTTGATTTAGAGTTTCAAACACATCTATCTATATAACAGAAAACAGAGTGAAACCTAAAAATTCAAAGTGTTACTGGAAACGAACGCTTGGACCTAGAAGAGTGAAAATTGGGCAGCCAAGTGGGCTTAGTGAACTGATCATTACCACCAAGTATCATCAAGATTTGGTGAAAAAATGTTTGCTGAGATTTCAGCAAACGAGAAGTTTTTTGGAAGCTTGGCAACCCCTTTCAAACGAAAGTGTTCTTCGCCTGTCTCTGCATGGGGTACTTCAAGAGGAAACAAACCATAGAGATAGAACTTAGAACTACTTCATTTTGTCAAGTTTCACGGAGCTAGCACAAACCGTGTTTGATTTAGAGTTTCAAACACATCTATCTATATAACAGAAAACAGAGTGAAACCTAAAAATTCAAACTCTTACTGGAAACGAACGCTGGAACCTAGAAGAGTGAAAGTTGGGCAGCCAAGTGGGATTAGTGAACTGATCATTACCACCAAGTATCATCAAGATTTGGTGAAAAAATGTTTGCTGAGATTTCAGCAAACTAGTAGTTTTTTGGAAGCTTGGCAACCCCTTTCAAATGAAAGTGTTTTTCGCCAGTCTCTGCATGGGGTACTTCAAGAGGAAACAAACCATAGAGATAGAACTTAGAACTACTTCATTTGGTCAAGTTTCAAGGAGCTAGCACAAACCGTGTTTGATTTAGAATTCCAAACACAGCTATCTATGTAGGAGAAAACAGAGTGAAACCTAAAAATTCAAAATGTTACTGGAAAGGAACGCTTCATCCTAGAAGAATAAAAATTGGGCAGCCAAGTGGGATTAGTGAACTGATCATTACCACCAAGTATCATCAAGATTTGGTGAAAAAATGTTTGCTGAGATTTCAGCAAACGAGAAGTTTTTTGGAAGCTTGGCAACCCCTTTCAAACGAAAGTGTTCTTCGCCAGTCTCTGCATGGGGTACTTCAAGAGGAAACAAACCATAGAGATAGAACTTAGAACTACTTCATTTTGTCAAGTTTCACGGAGCTAGCACAAACCGTGTTTGATTTAGAGTTTCAAACACATCTATCTATATAACAGAAAACAGAGTGAAACCTAAAAATTCAAACTGTTACTGGAAACGAACGCTTGAACCTAGAAGAGTGAAAGTTGGGCAGCCAAGTGGGCTTAGTGAACTGATCATTACCACCAAGTATCATCAAGATTTGGTGAAAAAAGGTTTGCTGAGATTTCAGCAAACGAGAAGTTTTTTGGAAGCTTGGCAACCCCTTTCAAACGAAAGTGTTCTTCGCCAGTCTCTGCATGGGGTACTTCAAGAGGAAACAAACCATAGAGATAGAACTTAGAACTACTTCATTTTGTCAAGTTTCACGGAGCTAGCACAAACCGTGTTTGATTTAGAGTTTCAAACACATCTATCTATATAGCAGAAAACAGAGTGAAACCTAAAATTTCAAAGTGTTACTGGAAACGAACGCTTGAACCTAGAAGAGTGAAAATTGGGCAGCCAAGTGGGCTTAGTGAACTGATCATTACCACCAAGTATCATCAAGATTTGGTGAAAAAATGTTTGCTGAGATTTCAGCAAACTAGTAGTTTTTTGGAAGCTTGGCAACCCCTTTCAAATGAAAGTGTTTTTCGCCAGTCTCTGCATGGGGTACTTCAAGAGGAAACAACCATAGAGATAGAACTTAGAACTACTTCATTTGCTCAAGTTTCAAGGAGCTAGCACAAACCGTGTTTGATTTAGAGTTTCAAACACATCTATCTATATAACAGAAAACAGAGTGAAACCTAAAAATTCAAAGTGTTCCTGGAAACGAACGCTTGAACCTAGAAGAGTGAAAATTGGGCAGCCAAGTGGGCTTAGTGAACTGATCATTACCACCAAGTGTCATCAAGTTTTGGTGAAAAAATGTTTGCTGAGATTTCAGCAAACTAGTAGTTTTTTGGAAGCTTGGCAACCCCTTTCAAACGAAAGTGTTCTTCGCCAGTCTCTGCATGGGGTACTTCAAGAGGAAACAAACCATAGAGATAGAACTTAGAACTACTTCATTTTGTCAAGTTTCACGGAGCTAGCACAAACCGTGTTTGATTTAGAGTTTCAAACACATCTATCTATATTACAGAAAACAGAGTGAAACCTAAAAATTCAAACTGTTACTGGAAACGAACGCTTGAACCTAGAAGAGTGAAAGTTGGGCAGCCAAGTGGGATTAGTGAACTGATCATTACCACCAAGTATCATCAAGATTTGGTGAAAAAATGTTTGCTGAGATTTCAGCAAACTAGTAGTTTTTTGGAAGCTTGGCAACCCCTTTCAAACGAAAGTGTTTTTTCGCCAGTCTCTGCATGGGGTACTTCAAGAGGAAACAAACCATAGAGATAGAACTTAGAACTACTTCATTTTGTCAAGTTTCAAGGAGCTAGCACAAACCGTGTTTGATTTAGAGTTCAAACACATCTATCTATATAACAGAAAACAGAGAGAAACCTAAAAATTCAAAGTGTTACTGGAAACGAACGCTTGAACCTAGAGGAGTGAAAATTGGGCAGCCAAGTGGGCTTAGTGAACTGATCATTACCACCAAGTATCATCAAGATTTGGTGAAAAAATGTTTGCTGAGATTTCAGCAAACGAGAATTTTTTGGAAGCTTGGCAACCCCTTTCAAACGAAAGTGTTCTTCGCCAGTCTCTCCATGGGGTACTTCAAGAGGAAACAAACCATGGAGATAGAACTTAGAACTACTTCATTTTGTCAAGTTTCACGGAGCTAGCACAAACTGTGTTTGATTTAGAGTTTCAAACACATCTATCTATATAGCAGAAAACAGAGTGAAACCTAAAAATTCAAACTGTTACTGGAAACGAACGCTTGAACCTAGAAGAGTGAAAATTGGGCAGCCAAGTGGGCTTAGTGAACTGATCATTACCACCAAGTATCATCAAGATTAGGTGAAAAATGTTTGCTGAGATTTCAGCAAACGAGAAGTTTTTTGGAAGCTTGGCAACCCCTTTCAAACGAAAGTGTTCTTCGCCAGTCTCTGCATGGGGTACTTCAAGAGGAAACAAACCATAAAGATAGAACTTAGAACCACTTCATTTTGTCAAATTTCACGGAGCTAGCACAAACCGTGTTTGATTTAGAGTTTCAAACACATCTATCTATATAGCAGAAAACAGAGTGAAACCTAAAATTTCAAAGTGTTACTGGAAACGAACGCTTGAACCTAGAAGAGTGAAAATTGGGCAGCCAAGTGGGCTTAGTGAACTGATCATTACCACCAAGTATCATCAAGATTTGGTGAAAAAATGATTGCTGAGATTTCAGCAAACGAGTAGTTTTTTGGAAGCTTGGCAACCCCTTTCAAACGAAAGTGTTTTTCGCCAGTCTCTGCATGGGGTACTTCAAGAGGAAACAAACCATAGAGATAGAACTTAGAACTACTTCATTTTGTCAAGTTTCACGGAGCTAGCACAAACCGTGTTTGATTTAGAGTTTCAAAAACATCTATCTATATAACAGAAAACATAGTGAAACCTAAAAATTCAAACTGTTACTGGAAACGAACGCTTGAAGCTAGAAGAGTGAAAGTTGGGCAGCCAAGTGGGATTAGTGAACTGATCATTACCACCAAGTATCATCAAGATTTGGTGAAAAAATGTTTGCTGAGATTTCAGCAAACTAGTAGTTTTTTGGAAGCTTGGCAACCCCTTTCAAACGAAAGTGTTTTTCGCCCGTCTGTGCATGGGGTACTTCAAGAGGAAACAAACCATAGAGATAGAACTTAGAACTACTTCATTTTGTCAAGTTTCACGGAGCTAGCACAAACCGTGTTTGATTTAGAGTTTCAAACACATCTATCTATATAGCAGGAAACAGAGTGAAACCTAAAATTTCAAAGTGTTACTGGAAACGAACGCTTGAACCTAGAAGAGTGAAAATTGGGCAGACAAGTGGGCTTAGTGAACTGATCATTACCACCAAGTATCATCAAGATTTGGTGAAAAAATGTTTGCTGAGATTTCAGCAAACGAGTATTTTTTTGGAAGCTTGGCAACCCCTTTCAAACGAAAGTGTTCTTCGCCAGTCTCTGCATGGGGTACTTCAAGAGGAAACAAACCATAGAGATAGAACTTAGACTACTTCATTTGGTCAAGTTTCAAGGAGCTAGCACAAACCGTGTTTGATTTAGAATTCCAAACACAGCTATCTATGTAGGAGAAAACAGAGTGAAACCTAAAAATTCAAACTGTTACTGGAAACGAATGCTTCATCCTAGAAGAATAAAAATTGGGCAGCCAAGTGGGATTAGTGAACTGATCATTACCACCAAGTATCATCAAGATTTGGTGAAAAAATGTTTGCTGAGATTTCAGCAAACGAGTAGTTTTTTGGAAGCTTGGCAACCCCTTTCAAACGAAAGTGTTTTTCGCCAGTCTCTGCATGGGGTACTTCAAGAGGAAACAAACCATAGAGATAGAACTTAGAACTACTTCATTTTGTCAATTTTCACGGAGCTAGCACAAACCGTGTTTGATTTAGAGTTTCAAAGACATCTATCTATATAGCAGAAAACAGAGTGAAACCTAAAATTTCAAACTGTTACTGGAAACGAACGCTTGAACCTAGAAGAGTGAAAGTTGGGCAGCCAAGTGGGATTAGTGAACTGATCATTACCACCAAGTATCATCAAGATTTGGTTAAAAAATGTTTGCTGAGATTTCAGCAAACTAGTAGTTTTTTGGAAGCTTGGCAACCCCTTTCAAACGAAAGTGTTTTTCGCCAGTCTCTGCATGGGGTACTTCAAGAGGAAACAAACCATAGAGATAGAACTTAGAACTACTTCATTTGCTCAAGTTTCAAGGAGCTAGCACAAACCGTGTTTGATTTAGAGTTTCAAACACATCTATCTATATAGCAGAAAACAGAGTGAAACCTAAAAATTCAAACTGTTACTGGAAACGAACGCTTGAACCTAGAAGAGTGAAATTTGGGCAGCCAAGTGGGATTAGTGAACTGATCATTACCACCAAGTATCATCAAGATTTGGTGAAAAAATGTTTGCTGAGATTTCAGCAAACTAGTAGTTTTTTGGAAGCTTGGCAACCCCTGTCCAATGAAAGTGTTTTTCGCCAGTCTCTGCATGGGGTACTTCAAGAGGAAACAAAGCATAGAGATAGAACTTAGAACTACTTCATTTGCTCAAGTTTCAAGGAGCTAGCACAAACCGTGTTTGATTTAGAGTTTCAAACACATCTATTTATATAGCAGAAAACAGAGTGAAACCTAAAAATTCAAAGTGTTACTGGAAACGAACGCTTGAACCTAGAGGAGTGAAAATTGGGCAGCCAAGTGGGCTTAGTGAACTGATCATTACCACCAAGTATCATCAAGATTTGGTGAAACAATGTTTGCTGAGATTTCAGCAAACTAGTAGTTTTTTGGAAGCTTGGCAACCCCTTTCAAACGAAAGTGTTCTTCGCCAGTCTCTCCATGGGGTACTTCAAGAGGACACAAACCATAGAGATAGAACTTAGAACTACTTCATTTTGTCAAGTTTCACGGAGCTAGCACAAACCGTGTTTGATTTACAGTTTCAAACACATCTATCTATATAACAGAAAACAGAGTGAAACCTAAAAATTCAAAGTGTTACTGGAAACGAACGCTTGGACCTAGAAGAGTGAAAATTGGGCAGTCAAGTGGGCTTAGTGAACTGATCATTACCACCAAGTATCATCAAGATTTGGTGAAAAAATGTTTGCTGAGATTTCAGCAAACGAGAAGTTTTTTGGAAGCTTGGCAACCCCTTTCAAACGAAAGTGTTCTTCGCCAGTCTCTGCATGGGGTACTTCAAGAGGAAACAAACCATAGAGATAGAACTTAGAACTACTTCATTTTGTCAAGTTTCACGGAGCTAGCACAAACCGTGTTTGATTTAGAGTTTCAAACACATCTATCTATATAACACAAAACAGAGTGAAACCTAAAAATTCAAACTGTTACTGGAAACGAACGCTTGAACCTAGAAGAGTGAAAGTTGGGCAGCCAAGTGGGATTAGTGAACTGATCATTACCACCAAGTATCATCAAGATTTGGTGAAAAAATGTTTGCTGAGATTTCAGCAAACTAGTAGTTTTTTGGAAGCTTGGCAACCCCTTTCAAACGAAAGTGTTTTTCGCCAGTCTCTGCATGGGGTACTTCAAGAGGAAACAAACCATAGAGATAGAACTTAGAACTACTTCATTTTGTCAAGTTTCACGGAGCTAGCACAAACCGTGTTTGATTTAGAGTTTCAAACACATCTATCTATATAGCAGAAAACAGAGTGAAACCTAAAATTTCAAAGTGTTACTGGAAACGAACGCTTGAACCTAGAAGAGTGAAAATTGGGCAGCCAAGTGGGCTTAGTGAATTGATCATTACCACCAAGTATCATCAAGATTTGGTGAAAAAATATTTGCTGAGATTTCAGCAAACGAGTAGTTTTTTGGAAGCTTGGCAACCCCTTTCAAACGAAAGTGTTCTTCGCCAGTCTCTGCATGGGGTACTTCAAGAGGAAACAAACCATAGAGATAGAACTTAGAACTACTTCATTTGTCAAGATTCACGGAGCTAGCACAAACCGTGTTTGATTTAGAGTTTCAAACACATCTATCTATATAGCAGAAAACAGAGTGAAACCTAAAAATTCAAACTGTTACTGGAAACGAACGCTTGAACCTAGAAGAGTGAAAGTTGGGCAGCCAAGTGGGCTTAGTGAACTGATCATTACCACCAAGTATCATCAAGATTTGGTGAAAAAATATTTGCTGAGATTTCAGCAAACGAGTAGTTTTTTGGAAGCTTGGCAACCCCTTTCAAACGAAAGTGTTCTTCGCCAGTCTCTGCATGGGGTACTTCAAGAGGAAACAAACCATAGAGATAGAACTTAGAACTACTTCATTTTGTCAAGTTTCACGGAGCTAGCACAAACCGTGTTTGATTTAGAGTTTCAAACACATCTATCTATATAACAGAAAACAGAGTGAAACCTAAAAATTCAAACTGTTACTGGAAACGAACTCTTGAACCTAGAAGAGTGAAAGTTGGGCAGTCAAGTGGGATTAATGAACTGATCATTACCACCAAGTATCATCAAGATTTGGTGAAAAAATGTTTGCTGAGATTTCAGCAAACTAGTAGTTTTTTGGAAGCTTGGCAACCCCTGTCAAATGAAAGTGTTTTTCGCCAGTCTCTGCATGGGGTACTTCAAGAGGAAACAAACCATAGACATAGAACTTAGAACTACTTCATTTGCTCAAGTTTCAAGGAGCTAGCACAAACCGTGTTTGATTTAGAGTTTCAAACACATCTATTTATATAGCAGAAAACAGAGTGAAACCTAAAAATTCAAAGTGTTACTGGAAACGAACGCTTGAACCTAGAGGAGTGAAAATTGGGCAGCCAAGTGGGCTTAGTGAACTGATCATTACCACCAAGTATCATCAAGATTTGGTGAAAAAATGTTTGCTGAGATTTCAGCAAACTAGTAGTTTTTTGGAAGCTTGGCAACCCCTTTCAAACGAAAGTGTTCTTCGGCAGTCTCTCCATGGGGTACTTCAAGAGGACACAAACCATAGAGATAGAACTTAGAACTACTTCATTTTGTCAAGTTTCACGGAGCTAGCACAAACCGTGTTTGATTTAGAGTTTCAAACACATCTATCTATATAACAGAAAACAGAGTGAAACCTAAAAATTCAAAGTGTTACTGGAAACGAACGCTTGGACCTAGAAGAGTGAAAATTGGGCAGCCAAGTGGGCTTAGTGAACTGATCATTACCACCAAGTATCATCAAGATTTGGTGAAAAAATGTTTGCTGAGATTTCAGCAAACGAGAAGTTTTTTGGAAGCTTGGCAACCCCTTTCAAACGAAAGTGTTCTTCGCCTGTCTCTGCATGGGGTACTTCAAGAGGAAACAAACCATAGAGATAGAACTTAGAACTACTTCATTTTGTCAAGTTTCACGGAGCTAGCACAAACCGTGTTTGATTTAGAGTTTCAAACACATCTATCTATATAACAGAAAACAGAGTGAAACCTAAAAATTCAAACTCTTACTGGAAACGAACGCTGGAACCTAGAAGAGTGAAAGTTGGGCAGCCAAGTGGGATTAGTGAACTGATCATTACCACCAAGTATCATCAAGATTTGGTGAAAAAATGTTTGCTGAGATTTCAGCAAACTAGTAGTTTTTTGGAAGCTTGGCAACCCCTTTCAAATGAAAGTGTTTTTCGCCAGTCTCTGCATGGGGTACTTCAAGAGGAAACAAACCATAGAGATAGAACTTAGAACTACTTCATTTGGTCAAGTTTCAAGGAGCTAGCACAAACCGTGTTTGATTTAGAATTCCAAACACAGCTATCTATGTAGGAGAAAACAGAGTGAAACCTAAAAATTCAAAATGTTACTGGAAAGGAACGCTTCATCCTAGAAGAATAAAAATTGGGCAGCCAAGTGGGATTAGTGAACTGATCATTACCACCAAGTATCATCAAGATTTGGTGAAAAAATGTTTGCTGAGATTTCAGCAAACGAGAAGTTTTTTGGAAGCTTGGCAACCCCTTTCAAACGAAAGTGTTCTTCGCCAGTCTCTGCATGGGGTACTTCAAGAGGAAACAAACCATAGAGATAGAACTTAGAACTACTTCATTTTGTCAAGTTTCACGGAGCTAGCACAAACCGTGTTTGATTTAGAGTTTCAAACACATCTATCTATATAACAGAAAACAGAGTGAAACCTAAAAATTCAAACTGTTACTGGAAACGAACGCTTGAACCTAGAAGAGTGAAAGTTGGGCAGCCAAGTGGGCTTAGTGAACTGATCATTACCACCAAGTATCATCAAGATTTGGTGAAAAAAGGTTTGCTGAGATTTCAGCAAACGAGAAGTTTTTTGGAAGCTTGGCAACCCCTTTCAAACGAAAGTGTTCTTCGCCAGTCTCTGCATGGGGTACTTCAAGAGGAAACAAACCATAGAGATAGAACTTAGAACTACTTCATTTGGTCAAGTTTCAAGGAGCTAGCACAAACCGTGTTTGATTTAGAATTCCAAACACAGCTATCTATGTAGGAGAAAACAGAGTGAAACCTAAAAATTCAAACTGCTACTGGAAACGAACGCTTCATCCTAGAAGAATAAAAATTGGGCAGCCAAGTGGGATTAGTGAACTGATCATTACCACCAAGTATCATCAAGATTTGGTGAAAAAATGTTTGCTGAGATTTCAGCAAACTAGTAGTTTTTTGGAAGCTTGGCAACCCCTTTCAAACGAAAGTGTTTTTCGCCAGTCTCTGCATGGGGTACTTCAAGAGGAAACAAACCATAGAGATAGAACTTACAACTACTTCATTTGCTCAAGTTTCAAGGAGCTAGCACAAACCGTGTTTGATTTAGAGTTTCAAACACATCTATCTATATAGCAGAAAACAGAGTGAAACCTAAAAATTCAAACTGTTACTGGAAACGAACGCTTGAACCTAGAAGAGTTAAAATTGGGCAGCCAAGTGGGCTTAGTGAACTGATCATTACCACCAAGTATCAGCAAGATTTGGTGAAAAAATGTTTGCTGAGATTTCAGCAAACGAGAAGATTTTTGGAAGCTTGGCAACCCCTTTCAAACGAAAGTGTTCTTCGCCAGTCTCTGCATGGGGTACTTCAAGAGGAAACAAACCATAGAGATAGAACTTAGAACTACTTCATTTTGTCAAGTTTCACGGAGCTAGCACAAACCGTGTTTGATTTAGAGTTTCAAACACATCTATCTATATAACAGAAAACAGAGTGAAACCTAAAAATTCAAACTGTTACTGGAAACGAACGCTTGAACCTAGAAGAGTGAAAGTTGGGCAGCCAAGTGGGCTTAGTGAACTGATCATTACCACCAAGTATCATAAAGATTTGGTGAAAAAAGGTTTGCTGAGATTTCAGCAAACGAGAAGTTTTTTGGAAGCTTGGCAACCCCTTTCAAACGAAAGTGTTCTTCGCCAGTCTCTGCATGGGGTACTTCAAGAGGAAACAAACCATAGAGATAGAACTTAGAACTACTTCATTTGGTCAAGTTTCAAGGAGCTAGCACAAACCGTGTTTGATTTAGAATTCCAAACACAGCTATCTATGTAGGAGAAAACAGAGTGAAACCTAAAAATTCAAACTGCTACTGGAAACGAACGCTTCATCCTAGAAGAATAAAAATTGGGCAGCCAAGTGGGATTAGTGAACTGATCATTACCACCAAGTATCATCAAGATTTGGTGAAAAAATGTTTGCTGAGATTTCAGCAAACTAGTAGTTTTTTGGAAGCTTGGCAACCCCTTTCAAACGAAAGTGTTTTTCGCCAGTCTCTGCATGGGGTACTTCAAGAGGAAACAAACCATAGAGATAGAACTTACAACTACTTCATTTGCTCAAGTTTCAAGGAGCTAGCACAAACCGTGTTTGATTTAGAGTTTCAAACACATCTATCTATATAGCAGAAAACAGAGTGAAACCTAAAAATTCAAACTGTTTCTGGAAACGAACGCTTGAACCTAGAAGAGTTAAAATTGGGCAGCCAAGTGGGCTTAGTGAACTGATCATTACCACCAAGTATCATCAAGATTTGGTGAAAAAATGTTTGCTGAGATTTCAGCAAACGAGAAGTTTTTTGGAAGCTTGGCAACCCCTTTCAAACGAAAGTGTTTTTCGCCAGTCTCTGCATGGGGTACTTCAAGAGGAAACAAACCATAGAGATAGAACTTAGAACTACTTCATTTTGTCAAGTTTCAAGGAGCTAGCACAAACCGTGTTTGATTTAGAGTTTCAAACACATCTATCTATATAACAGAAAACAGAGTGAAACCTAAAAATTCAAAGTGTTACTGGAAACGAACGCTTGGACCTAGAAGAGTGAAAATTGGGCAGCCAAGTGGGCTTAGTGAACTGATCATTACCACCAAGTATCATCAAGATTTGGTGAAAAAATGTTTGCTGAGATTTCAGCAAACGAGAAGTTTTTTGGAAGCTTGGCAACCCCTTTCAAACGAAAGTGTTCTTCGCCAGTCTCTGCATGGGGTACTTCAAGAGGAAACAAACCATAGAGATAGAACTTAGAACTACTTCATTTTGTCAAGTTTCACGGAGCTAGCACAAACCGTGTTTGATTTAGAGTTTCAAACACATCTATCTATATAACAGAAAACAGAGTGAAACCTAAAAATTCAAACTGTTACTGGAAACGAACGCTTGAACCTAGAAGAGTGAAAGTTGGGCAGCCAAGTGGGATTAGTGAACTGATCATTACCACCAAGTATCATCAAGATTTGGTGAAAAAATGTTTGCTGAGATTTCAGCAAACTAGTAGTTTTTTGGAAGCTTGGCAACCCCTTTCAAATGAAAGTGTTTTTCGCCAGTCTCTGCATGGGGTACTTCAAGAGGAAACAAACCATAGAGATAGAACTTAGAACTACTTCATTTGGTCAAGTTTCAAGGAGCTAGCACAAACCGTGTTTGATTTAGAATTCCAAACACAGCTATCTATGTAGGAGAAAACAGAGTGAAACCTAGAAATTCAAACTGTTACTGGAAAGGAACGATTCATCCTAGAAGAATAAAAATTGGGCAGCCAAGTGGGATTAGTGAACTGATCATTACCACCAAGTATCATCAAGATTTGGTGAAAAAATGTTTGCTGAGATTTCAGCAAACGAGAAGTTTTTTGGAAGCTTGGCAACCCCTTTCAAACGAAAGTGTTCTTCGCCAGTCTCTGCATGGGGTACTTCAAGAGGAAACAAACCATAGAGATAGAACTTAGAACTACTTCATTTTGTCAAGTTTCACGGAGCTAGCACAAACCGTGTTTGATTTAGAGTTTCAAACACATCTATCTATATAACAGAAAACAGAGTGAAACCTAAAAATTCAAACTGTTACTGGAAACGAACGCTTGAACCTAGAAGAGTGAAAGTTGGGCAGCCAAGTGGGCTTAGTGAACTGATCATTACCACCAAGTATCATCAAGATTTGGTGAAAAAAGGTTTGCTGAGATTTCAGCAAACGAGAAGTTTTTTGGAAGCTTGGCAACCCCTTTCAAACGAAAGTGTTCTTCGCCAGTCTCTGCATGGGGTACTTCAAGAGGAAACAAACCATAGAGATAGAACTTAGAACTACTTCATTTGGTCAAGTTTCAAGGAGCTAGCACAAACCGTGTTTGATTTAGAATTCCAAACACAGCTATCTATGTAGGAGAAAACAGAGTGAAACCTAAAAATTCAAACTGCTACTGGAAACGAACGCTTCATCCTAGAAGAATAAAAATTGGGCAGCCAAGTGGGATTAGTGAACTGATCATTACCACCAAGTATCATCAAGATTTGGTGAAAAAATGTTTGCTGAGATTTCAGCAAACTAGTAGTTTTTTGGAAGCTTGGCAACCCCTTTCAAACGAAAGTGTTTTTCGCCAGTCTCTGCATGGGGTACTTCAAGAGGAAACAAACCATAGAGATAGAACTTACAACTACTTCATTTGCTCAAGTTTCAAGGAGCTAGCACAAACCGTGTTTGATTTAGAGTTTCAAACACATCTATCTATATAGCAGAAAACAGAGTGAAACCTAAAAATTCAAACTGTTACTGGAAAGGAACGATTCATCCTAGAAGAGTTAAAATTGGGCAGCCAAGTGGGCTTAGTGAACTGATCATTACCACCAAGTATCATCAAGATTTGGTGAAAAAATGTTTGCTGAGATTTCAGCAAACGAGAAGTTTTTTGGAAGCTTGGCAACCCCTTTCAAACGAAAGTGTTCTTCGCCAGTCTCTGCATGGGGTACTTCAAGAGGAAACAAACCATAGAGATAGAACTTAGAACTACTTCATTTTGTCAAGTTTCACGGAGCTAGCACAAACCGTGTTTGATTTAGAGTTTCAAACACATCTATCTATATAACAGAAAACAGAGTGAAACCTAAAAATTCAAACTGTTACTGGAAACGAACGCTTGAACCTAGAAGAGTGAAAGTTGGGCAGCCAAGTGGGATTAGTGAACTGATCATTACCACCAAGTATCATCAAGATTTGGTGAAAAAATGTTTGCTGAGATTTCAGCAAACTAGTAGTTTTTTGGAAGCTTGGCAACCCCTTTCAAATGAAAGTGTTTTTCGCCAGTCTCTGCATGGGGTACTTCAAGAGGAAACAAACCATAGAGATAGAACTTAGAACTACTTCATTTGGTCAAGTTTCAAGGAGCTAGCACAAACCGTGTTTGATTTAGAATTCCAAACACAGCTATCTATGTAGGAGAAAACAGAGTGAAACCTAAAAATTCAAACTGTTACTGGAAAGGAACGATTCATCCTAGAAGAATAAAAATTGGGCAGCCAAGTGGGATTAGTGAACTGATCATTACCACCAAGTATCATCAAGATTTGGTGAAAAAATGTTTGCTGAGATTTCAGCAAACGAGAAGTTTTTTGGAAGCTTGGCAACCCCTTTCAAACGAAAGTGTTCTTCGCCAGTCTCTGCATGGGGTACTTCAAGAGGAAACAAACCATAGAGATAGAACTTAGAACTACTTCATTTTGTCAAGTTTCACGGAGCTAGCACAAACCGTGTTTGATTTAGAGTTTCAAAGACATCTATCTATATAGCAGAAAACAGAGTGAAACCTAAAAATTCAAACTGTTACTGGAAACGAACGCTTGAACCTAGAAGAGTGAAAGTTGGGCAGCCAAGTGGGCTTAGTGAACTTATCATTACCACCAAGTATCATCAAGATTTGGTGAAAAAATGTTTGCTGAGATTTCAGCAAACGAGTAGTTTTTTGGAAGCTTGGCAACCCCTTTCAAACGAAAGTGTTCTTCGCCAGTCTCTGCATGGGGTACTTCAAGAGGAAACAAACCATAGAGATAGAACTTAGAACTACTTCATTTTGTCAAGTTTCACGGAGCTACCACAAACCGTGTTTGATTTAGAGTTTCAAACACATCTATCTATATAACAGAAAACAGAGTGAAACCTAAAAATTCAAACTGTTACTGGAAACGAACCCTTGAACCTAGAAGAGTGAAAGTTGGGCAGCCAAGTGGGCTTAGTGAACTGATCATTACCACCAAGTATCATCAAGATTTGGTGAAAAAATGTTTGCTGAGATTTCAGCAAACGAGTAGTTTTTTGGAAGCTTGGCAACCCCTTTCAAATGAAAGTGTTTTTCGCCAGTCTCTGCATGGGGTACTTCAAGAGGAAACAAACCATAGAGATAGAACTTAGAACTACTTCATTTGGTCAAGTTTCAAGGAGCTAGCACAAACCGTGTTTGATTTAGAATTCCAAACACAGCTATCTATGTAGGAGAAAACAGAGTGAAACCTAAAAATTCAAACTGTTACTGGAAAGGAACGATTCATCCTAGAAGAATAAAAATTGGGCAGCCAAGTGGGATTAGTGAACTGATCATTACCACCAAGTATCATCAAGATTTGGTGAAAAAATGTTTGCTGAGATTTCAGCAAACGAGAAGTTTTTTGGAAGCTTGGCAACCCCTTTCAAACGAAAGTGTTCTTCGCCAGTCTCTGCATGGGGTACTTCAAGAGGAAACAAACCATAGAGATAGAACTTAGAACTACTTCATTTTGTCAAGTTTCACGGAGCTAGCACAAACCGTGTTTGATTTAGAGTTTCAAAGACATCTATCTATATAGCAGAAAACAGAGTGAAACCTAAAAATTCAAACTGTTACTGGAAACGAACGCTTGAACCTAGAAGAGTGAAAGTTGGGCAGCCAAGTGGGCTTAGTGAACTTATCATTACCACCAAGTATCATCAAGATTTGGTGAAAAAATGTTTGCTGAGATTTCAGCAAACGAGTAGTTTTTTGGAAGCTTGGCAACCCCTTTCAAACGAAAGTGTTCTTCGCCAGTCTCTGCATGGGGTACTTCAAGAGGAAACAAACCATAGAGATAGAACTTAGAACTACTTCATTTTGTCAAGTTTCACGGAGCTACCACAAACCGTGTTTGATTTAGAGTTTCAAACACATCTATCTATATAACAGAAAACAGAGTGAAACCTAAAAATTCAAACTGTTACTGGAAACGAACCCTTGAACCTAGAAGAGTGAAAGTTGGGCAGCCAAGTGGGCTTAGTGAACTGATCATTACCACCAAGTATCATCAAGATTTGGTGAAAAAATGTTTGCTGAGATTTCAGCAAACGAGTAGTTTTTTGGAAGCTTGGCAACCCCTTTCAAATGAAAGTGTTCTTCTCCAGTCTCTGCATGGGGTACTTCAAGAGGAAACAAACCATAGAGATAGAACTTAGAACTACTTCATTTGCTCAATTTTCAAGGAGCTAGCACAAACCGTGTTTGATTTAGAGTTTCAAACACATCTATCTATATAGCAGAAAACAGAGTGAAACCTAAAAATTCAAAGTGTCACTGGAAACGAACGCTTGAACCTAGAAGAGTGAAAATTGGGCAGCCAAGTGGGCTTAGTGAACTGATCATTACCACCAAGGATCATCAAGATTTGGTGAAAAAATGTTTGCTGAGATTTCAGCAAACGAGTAGTTTTTTGGAAGCTTGGCAACCCCTTTCAAACGAAAGTGTTCTTCGCCAGTCTCTGCATGGGGTACTTCAAGAGGAAACAAATCATAGAGATAGAACTTAGAACTACTTCATTTTGTCAAGTTTCACGGAGCTAGCACAAACCGTGTTTGATTTAGAGTTTCAAACACATCTATCTATATAACAGAAAACAGAGTGAAACCTAAAAATTCAAACTGTTACTGGAAACGAACGCTTGAACCTAGAAGAGTGAAAGTTGGGCAGCCAAGTGGGATTAGTGAACTGATCATTACCACCAAGTATCATCAAGATTTGGTGAAAAAATATTTGCTGAGATTTCAGCAAACTAGTAGTTTTTTGGAAGCTTGGCAACCCCTTTCAAACGAAAGTGTTTTTCGCCCGTCTCCTCATGGGGTATTTCAAGAGGAAACAAACCATAGAGATAGAACTTAGAACTACTTCATTTTGTCAAGTTTCAAGGAACTAGCACAAACCGTGTTTGATTTAGAGTTTCAAACACATCTATCTATATAACAGAAAACAGAGTGAAACCTAAAAATTCAAAGTGTTACTGGAAACGAACGCTTGAACCTAGAAGAGTGAAAATTGGGCAGCCAAGTGGGCTTAGTGAACTGATCATTACAACCAAGTATCATCAAGATTTGGTGAAAAAATGTTTGCTGAGATTTCAGCAAACGAGAAGTTTTTTGGAAGCTTGGCAACCCCTTTCAAACGAAAGTGTTCTTCGCCAGTCTCTGCATGGGGTACTTCAAGAGGAAACAAACCATAGAGATAGAACATAGAACTACTTCATTTTGTCAAGTTTCACGGAGCTAGCACAAACCGTGTTTGATTTAGAGTTTCAAACACATCTATCTATGTAGCAGAAAACAGAGTGAAACCTAAAATTTCAAACTGTTACTGGAAACGAACGCTTGAACCTAGAAGAGTGAAAATTGGGCAGCCAAGTGGGCTTAGTGAACTGATCATTACCACCAAGTATCATCAAGATTTGGTGAAAAAATGTTTGCTGAGATTTCAGCAAACGAGTAGTTTTTTGGAAGCTTGGCAACCCCTTTCAAATGAAAGTGTTTTTCGCCAGTCTCTGCATGGGGTACTTCAAGAGGAAACAAACCATAGAGATAGAACTTAGAACTACTTCATTTGGTCAAGTTTCAAGGAGCTAGCACAAACCGTGTTTGATTTAGAATTCCAAACACAGCTATCTATATAGGAGAAAACAGAGTGAAACCTAAAAATTCAAACTGTTACTGGAAACGAATGCTTCAACCTAGAAGAATAAAAATTGGGCAGCCAAGTGGGATTAGTGAACTGATCTTTACCACCAAGTATCATCAAGATTTGGTGAAAAAATGTTTGCTGAGATTTCAGCAAACTAGTAGTTTTTTGGAAGCTTGGCAACCCCTTTCAAACGAAAGTGTTTTTCGCCAGTCTCTGCATGGGGTACTTCAAGAGGAAACAAACCATAGAGATAGAACTAACAACTACTTCATTTTGTCAAGTTTCAAGGAGCTAGCACAAACCGTGTTTGATTTAGAGTTTCAAAGACATCTATATATAGAGCAGAAAACGGAGTGAAACCTAAAATTTCAAAGTGTTACTGGAAACGAACGCTTGAACCTAGAAGAGTAAAAATTGGGCAGCCAAGTGGGATTAGTGAACTGATCATTACCACCAAGTATCATCAAATTTTGGTGAAAAAATGTTTGCTGAGATTTCAGAAAACTAGTAGTTTTTTGGAAGCTTGGCAACCCCTTTAAAATGAAAGTGTTTTTCGCCAGTCTCTGCATGGGGTACTTCAGAAGGAAACAAACCATAGAGATAGAACTTAGAACTACTTCATTTTGTCAAGTTTCACGGAGCTAGCACAAACCGTGTTTGATTTAGAGTTTCAAACACATCTATCTATATAACAGAAAACAGAGTGAAACCTAAAAATTCAAACTGTTACTGGAAACGAACGCTTGAACCTAGAAGAGTGAAAGTTGGGCAGCCAAGTGAGATTAGTGAACTGATCATTACCACCAAGTATCATCAAGATTTGGTGAAAAAATGTTTGCTGAGATTTCAGCAAACGAGTAGTTTTTTGGAAGCTTGGCAACCCCTTTCAAACGAAAGTGTTCTTCGCCAGTCTCTGCATGGGGTACTTCAGAAGGAAACAAACCATAGAGATAGAACTTAGAACTACTTCATTTTGTCAAGTTTCACGGAGCTAGCACAAACCGTGTTTGATTTAGAGTTTCAAACACATCTATCTATATAGCAGAAAACAGAGTGAAACCTAAAATTTCAAAGTGTTACTGGAAACGAACGCTTGAACCTAGAAGAGTGAAAATTGGGCAGCCAAGTGGGCTTAGTGAACTGATCATTACCACCAAGTATCATCAAGATTTGGTGAAAAAATGTTTGCTGAGATTTCAGCAAACGAGTAGTTTTTTGGAAGCTTGGCAACCCCTTTCAAACGAAAGTGTTTTTCGCCAGTCTCTGCATGGGGCACTTCAAGAGGAAACAAACCATAGAGATAGAACTTAGAACTACTTCATTTTGTCAAGTTTCACGGTGCTAGCACAAACCGTGTTTGATTTAGAGTTTCTAAGACATCTATCTATATAGCAGAAAACAGAGTGAAACCTAAAAATTCAAACTGTTACTGGAAACGAACGCTTGAACCTAGAAGAGTGAAAGTTGGGCAGCCAAGTGGGATTAGTGAACTGATCATTACCACCAAGTATCATCAAGATTTGGTGAAAAAATGTTTGCTGAGATTTCAGCAAACTAGTAGTTTTTTGGAAGCTTGGCAACCCCATTCAAATGAAAGTGTTTTTCGCCAGTCTCTGCATGGGGTACTGCAAGAGGAAAAAAACCATAGAGATAGAACTTAGAACTACTTCATTTTGTCAAGATTCAAGGAGCTAGCACAAACCGTGTTTGATTTAGAGTTTCAAACACATCTATCTATATAACAGAAAACAGACTGAAACCTAAAAATTCAAACTGTTACTGGAAACGAACGCTTGAACCTAGAAGAGTGAAAGTTGGGCAGCCAAGTGGGATTAGTGAACTGATCATTACCACCAAGTATCATCAAGATTTGGTGAAAAAATGTTTGCTGAGATTTCAGCAAACTAGTAGTTTTTTGGAAGCTTGGCAACCCCTTTCAAACGAAAGTGTTTTTCGCCAGTCTCTGCATGGGGTACTTCAAGAGGAAACAAACCATAGAGATAGAACTTGGAACTACTTCATTTTGTCAAGTTTCACGGAGCTAGCACAAACCGTGTTTGATTTAGAGTTTCAAACACATCTATCTATATAGCAGGAAACAGACTGAAACCTAAAATTTCAAAGTGTTACTGGAAACGAACGCTTGAACCTAGAAGAGTGAAAATTGGGCAGCCAAGTGGGCTTAGTGAACTGATCATTACCACCAAGTATCATCAAGATTTGGTGAAAAAATGTTTGCTGAGATTTCAGCAAACGAGTAGTTTTTTGGAAGCTTGGCAACCCCTTTCAAACGAAAGTGTTCTTCGCCAGTCTCTGCATGGGGTACTTCAAGAGGAAACAAACCATAGAGATAGAACTTAGAACTACTTCATTTTGTCGAGTTTCACGGAGCTAGCACAAACCGTGTTTGATTTAGAGTTTCAAACACATCTATGTATATAGCGGAAAACAAAGTGAATCCTAAAAATTCAAACTGTTACTGGAAACGAACGCTTGAACCTAGAAGAGTGAAAGTTGGGCAGCCAAGTGGGCTTAGTGAACTGATCATTACCACCAAGTATCATCAAGATTTGGTGAAAAAATATTTGCTGAGATTTCAGCAAACGAGTAGTTTTTTGGAAGCTTGGCAACCCCTTTCAAATGAAAGTGTTCTTCGCCAGTCTCTGCATGGGGTACTTCAAGAGGAAACAAACCATAGAGATAGAACTTAGAACTACTTCATTTGCTCAATTTTCAAGGAGCTAGCACAAACCGTGTTTGATTTAGAGTTTCAAACACATCTATCTATATAGCAGAAAACAGAGTGAAACCTAAAAATTCAAAGTGTCACTGGAAACGAATGCTTGAACCTAGAAGAGTGAAAATTGGGCAGCCAAGTGGGCTTAGTGAACTGATCATTACCACCAAGTATCATCAAGATTTGGTGAAAAAATGTTTGCTGGGATTTCAGCATCTAGTAGTTTTTTGGAAGCTTGGCAACCCCTTTAAAATGAAAGTGTTTTTCGCCAGTCTCTGCATGGGGTACTTCAAGAGGAAACAAACCATAGAGATAAAACTTAGAACTACTTCATTTGCTCAATTTTCAAGGAGCTAGCACAAACCGTGTTTGATTTAGAGTTTCAAACACATCTATCTATATAGCAGAAAACAGAGTAAAACCTAAAAATTCAAAGTGTTACTGGAAACGAATGCTTGAACCTAGAAGAGTGAAAATTGGGCAGCCAAGTGGGATAAGTGAACTGATCATTACCACCAAGTATCATCAAGATTTGGTGAAAAAATGTTTGCTGAGATTTCAGCAAACTAGTAGTTTTTTGGAAGCTTGGCAACCCCTTTCAAACGAAAGTGTTCTTCGCCAGTCTCTGAATGGGGTACTTCAAGAGGAAACAAACCATAGAGATAGAACTTAGAACTACTTCATTTTGTCAAGTTTCACGGAGCTAGCACAAACCGTGTTTGATTTAGAGTTTCAAACACATCTATCTATATAACAGAAAACAGAGTGAAACCTAAAAATTCAAACTGTTACTGGAAACGAACGCTTGAACCTAGAAGAGTGAAAATTGGGCAGCCAAGTGGGCTTAGTGAACTGATCATTACCACCAAGTATCATCAAGATTTGGTGAAAAAATGTTTGCTGAGATTTCAGCAAACGAGAAGTTTTTTGGAAGCTTGGCAACCCTTTCAAACGAAAGTGTTCTTCGCCAGTCTCTGCATGGGGTACTTCAAGAGGAAACAAACCATAAGAGATAGAACTTAGAACTACTTCATTTTGTCAAGTTTCACGGAGCTAGCACAAACCGTGTTTGATTTAGAGTTTCAAACACATCTATCTATGTAGCAGAAAACAGAGTGAAACCTAAAATTTCAAACTGTTACTGGAAACGAACGCTTGAACCTAGAAGAGTGAAAATTGGGCAGCCAAGTGGGCTTAGTGAACTGAACATTACCACCAAGTATCATCAAGATTTGGTGAAAAAATGTTTGCTGAGATTTCAGCAAACGAGTAGTTTTTTGGAAGCTTGGCAACCCCTTTCAAACGAAAGTGTTCTTCGCCAGTCTCTGCATGGGGTACTTCAAAAATAAACAATCCATAGAGATAGAACTTAGAACTACTTCAATTTGTCAAGTTTCACGGAGCTAGCACAAACCGTGTTTGATTTAGTGTTTCAAACACATCTATCTATATAACAGAAAACAGAGTGAAACCTAAAAATTCAAACTGTTACTGGAAACGAACGCTTGAACCTAGAAGAGTGAATGTTGGGCAGCCAAGTGGGATTAGTGAACTGATCATTACCACCAAGTATCATCAAGATTTGGAGAAAAAATGTTTGCTGAGATTTCAGCAAACTAGTAGTTTTTTGGAAGCTTGGCAACCCCTTTCAAACGAACGTGTTCTTCGCCAGTCTCTGCATGGGGTACTTCAAGAGGAAACAAACCATAGAGATAGAACTTAGAACTACTTCATTTTGTCAAGTTTCACGGAGCTAGCACAAACCGTGTTTTATTTAGAGTTTCAAACACATCTATCTATATAGCAGAAAGCAGAGTGAAACCTAAAAATTCAAACTGTTACTGGAAACGAACGCTTGAACCTAGAAGAGTGAAAGTTGGGCAGCCAAGTGGGCTTAGTGAACTGATCATTACCACCAAGTATCATCAAGATTTGTTGAAAAAAATGTTTGCTGAGATTTCAGCAAACTAGTAGTTTTTTGGAAGCTTGGAAACCCCTTTCAAATGAAAGTGTTTTTCGCCAGTATCTGCATGGGGTACTTCAAGAGGAAACAAACCATAGAGACAGAACTTAGAACTACTTCAATTTGTCAAGTTTCAAGGAGTTAGCACAAACCGTGTTTGATTTAGAATTCCAAACACAGCTATCTATGTAGGAGAAAACAGAGTGAAACCTAAAAATTCAAACTGTTACTGGAAACGAATGCTTCAACCTAGAAGAATAAAAATTGGGCAGCCAAGTGGGATTAGTGAACTGATCATTATCACCAAGTATGATCAAGATTTGGTGAAAAAATGTTTGCTGAGATTTCAGCAAACTAGTAGTTTTTTGGAAGCTTGGCAACCCCTTTAAAATGAAAGTGTTTTTCGCCAGTCTCTGCATGGGGTACTTCAAGAGTAAACAAACCATAGAGATAGAACTTAGAACTACTTCATTTGCTCAATTTTCAAGGAGCTAGCACAAACCGTGTTTGATTTAGAGTTTCAAACACATCTATCTATATAGCAGAAAACAGAGTGAAACCTAAAAATTCAAAGTGTTACTGGAAACGAATGCTTGAACCTAGAATAGTGAAAATTGGGCAGCCAAGTGGGATTAGTGAACTGATCATTACCACCAAGTATCATCAAGATTTGGTGAAAAAATGTTTGCTGAGATTTCAGCAAACTAGTAGTTTTTTGGAAGCTTGGCAACCCCTTTCAAACGAAAGTGTTTTTCGCCAGTCTCTGCATGGGGTACTTCAAGAGGAAACAAACCATAGAGATAGAACTTAGAACTACTTCATTTGCTCAAGTTTCAAGGAGCTAGCACAAACCGTGTTTGATTTAGAGTTTCAAACACATCTATCTATATAGCAGAAAACAGAGTGAAACCTAAAAATTCAAAGTGTTACTGGAAACGAACGCTTGAACCTAGAAGAGTGAAAATTGGGCAGCCAAGTGGGCTTAGTGAACTGTTCATTACCACCAAGTATCATCAAGATTTGGTGAAAAAATGTTTGCTGAGATTTCAGCAAACCAGTAGTTTTTTGGAAACTTGGCAACCCCTTTCAAACGAAAGTGTTCTTCGCCAGTCTCTGCATGGGGTACTTCAAGAGGAAACAAACCATAGAGATAGAAGTTAGAACTACTTCATTTTGTCAAGTTTCACGGAGCTAGCACAAACCGTGTTTGATTTAGAGTTTCAAACACATCTATCTATATAACAGAAAACAGAGTGAAACCTAAAAATTCAAACTGTTACTGGAAACGAACGCTTGAACCTAGAAGAGTGAAAGTTGGGCAGCCAAGTGGGATTAGTGATCTGATCATTACCACCAAGTATCATCAAGATTTGGTGAAAAAATGTTAGCTGAGATTTCAGCAAACTAGTAGTTTTTTGGAAGCTTGGCAACCCCTTTCAAATGAAAGTGTTTTTCGCCAGTCTCTGCATGGGGTACTTCAAGAGGAAACAAACCATAGAGATAGAACTTAGAACTACTTCATTTGCTCAAGTTTCAAGGAGCTAGCACAAACCGTGTTTGATTTAGAGTTTCAAACACATCTATCTATATAGCAGAAAACAGAGTGAAACCTAAAAATTCAAAGTGTCACTGGAAACGAACGCTTGAACCTAGAAGAGTGAAAATTGGGCAGCCAAGTGGGCTTAGTGAACTGATCATTACCACCAAGTATCATCAAGTTTTGGTGAAAAAATGTTTGCTGAGATTTCAGCAAACGAGTAGTTTTTTGGAAGCTTGGCAACCCCTTTCAAAAGAAAGTGTTCTTCGCCAGTCTCTGCATGGGGTACTTCAAGAGGAAACAAACCATAGAGATAGAACTTAGAACTACTTCATTTTGTCAAGTTTCACGGAGCTAGCACAAACCGTGTTTGATTTAGAGTTTCAAAGACATCTATCTATATAGCAGAAAACAGAGTGAAACCTAAAAATTCAAACTCTTACTGGAAACGAACGCTTGATCCTAGAAGAGAGAAAGTTGGGCAGCCAAGTGGGATTAGTGAACTGATCATTACCACCAAGTATCATCAAGATTTTGTGAAAAAATGTTTGCTGAGATTTCAGCAAACTTGTATTTTTTTTTAAGCTTGGCAACCAATTTCAAACGAACGTGTTTTTCGCCAGTCTCTGCATGGGGTACTTCAAGAGGAAACAAACCATAGAGATAGAACTTAGAACTACTTCATTTTGTCAAGTTTCAAGGAGCTAGCACAAACCGTGTTTGATTTAGAGTTTCAAACACATCTATCTATATAACAGGAAACAGAGTGAAACCTAAAAATTCAAAGTGTTACTGGAAATGAACGCTTGAACCTAGAAGAGTGAAAGTTGGGCAGCCAAGTGGGATTAGTGAACTGATCATTACCACCAAGTATCATCAAGATTTGGTGAAAAAATGTTTGCTGAGATTTCAGCAAACTAGTAGTTTTTTGGAAGCTTGGCAACCACTTTCAAACGAACGTGTTCTTCGCCAGTCTCTGCATGGGGTACTTCAAGAGGAAACAAACAATAGAGATAGAACTTAGAACTACTTCATTTTGTCAAGTTTCACGGAGCTAGCACAAACCGTGTTTGATTTAGAGTTTCAAACACATCTATCTATATAGCAGAAAACAGAGTGAAACCTAAAAATTCAAAGTGTTACTGGAAACGAACGCTTGAACCTAGAAGAGTGAAAATTGGGCAGCCAAGTGGGCTTAGTGAACTGATCATTACCACCAAGTATCATCAAGATTTGGTGAAAAAATGTTTGCTGAGATTTCAGCAAACCAGTAGTTTTTTGGAAGCTTGGCAACCCCTTTCAAACGAAAGTGTTCCTCGCCAGTCTCTGCATGGGGTACTTCAAGAGGAAACAAACAATAGAGATAGAACTTAGAACTACTTCATTTTGTCAAGTTTCACGGAGCTAGCACAAACCGTGTTTGATTTAGAGTTTCAAAGACATCTATCTATATAGCAGAAAACAGAGTGAAACCTAAAAATTCAAACTGTTACTGGAAACGAACGCTTGAACCTAGAAGAGTGAAAGTTGGGCAGCCAAGTGGGATTAGTGAACTGATCATTACCACCAAGTATCATCAAGATTTGGTGAAAAAATGTTTGCTGAGATTTCAGCAAACGAGTAGTTTTTTGGAAGCTTGGCAACCCCTTTCAAACGAAAGTGTTCTTCGCCAGTCTGTGCATGGGGTATTTCAAGAGGAAACAAACCATAGAGATAGAACTTAGAACTACTTCATTTTGTCAAGTTTCACGGAGCTAGCACAAACCGTGTTTGATTTAGAGTTTCAAACACATCTATCTATATAGCAGAAAACAGAGTGAAACCTAAAAATTCAAAGTGTCACTGGAAACGAACGCTTGAACCTAGAAGAGTGAAAATTGGGCAGCCAAGTGGGCTTAGTGAACTGATCATTACCACCAAGTATCATCAAGATTTGGTGAAAAAATGTTTGCTGAGATTTCAGCAAACGAGTAGTTTTTTGGAAGCTTGGTAACCCCTTTCAAACGAAAGTGTTCTTCGCCAGTCTCTGCATGGGGTACTTCAAGAGGAAACAAACCATAGAGAGAGAACTTACAACTACTTCATTTTGTCAAGTTTAAGGAGCTAGCACAAACCGTGTTTGATTTAGAGATTCAAAGACATCTATCTATATAGCAGAAAACAGAGTGAAACCTAAAATTTCAAAGTGTTACTGGAAACGAACGCTTGAACCTAGAAGAGTAAAAATTGGGAAGCCAAGTGGGCTTAGTGAACTGATCATTACCACCAAGTATCATCAAGTTTTGGTGAAAAAATGTTTGCTGAGATTTCAGCAAACTAGTAGTTTTTTGGAAGCTTGGCAACCCCTTTAAAACGAAAGTGTTTTTCGCAAGTCTCTGCATGGGGTACTTCAAGAGGAAACAAACCATAGAGATAGAACTTAGAACTACTTCATTTGCTCAATTTTTAAGGAGCTAGCACAAACCGTGTTTGATTTAGAGTTTCAAACACATCTATCTATATAGCAGAAAACAGAGTGAAACCTAAAAATTCAAAGTGTTACTGGAAACGAATGCTTGAACCTAGAAGAGTGAAAATTGGGCAGCCAAGTGGGCTTAGTGAACTGATCATTACCACCAAGTATCATCAAGATTTGGTGAAAAAATGTTTGCTGAGATTTCAGCAAACTAGTAGTTTTTTGGAAGCTTGGCAACCCCTTTCAAACGAAAGTGTTCTTCGCCAGTCTCTGCATGGGGTACTTCAGAAGGAAACAAACCATAGAGATAGAACTTAGAACTACTTCATTTTGTCAAGTTTCACGGAGCTACCACAAACCGTGTTTGATTTAGAGTTTCAAACACATCTATCTATATAACAGAAAACAGAGTGAAACCTAAAAATTCAAACTGTTACTGGAAACGAACGCTTGAACCTAGAAGAGTGAATGTTGGGCAGCCAAGTGAGATTAGTGAACTGATCAATACCACCACGTATCATCAAGATTTGGTGAAAAAATATTTGCTGAGATTTCAGCAAACGAGAAGTTTTTTGGAAGCTTGGCAACCCCTATCAAACGAAAGTGTTCTTCGCCAGTCTCTGCATGGGGTACTTCAAGAGGAAACAAACCATAGAGATAGAACTTAGAACTACTTCATTTTGTCAAGTTTCACGGAGCTAGCACAAACCGTGTTTGATTTAGAGTTTCAAAAACATCTATCTATATAACAGAAAACAGAGTGAAACCTAAAAATTCAAACTGTTACTTGAAACGAACGCTTGAACCTAGAAGAGTGAAAGTTGGGCAGCCAAGTGGGATTAGTGAACTGATCATTACCACCAAGTATCATCAAGATTTGGTGAAAAAATGTTTGCTGAGATTTCAGCAAACGAGTAGTTTTTTGGAAGCTTGGCAACCCCTTTCAAACGAAAGTGTTTTTTCGCCAGTCTCTGCATGGGGTACTTCAAGAGGAAACAAACCATAGAGATAGAACTTAGAACTACTTCATTTTGTCAAGTTTCACGGAGCTAGCACAAACCGTGTTTGATTTAGAGTTTTGAGACATCTATCTATATAGCAGAAAACAGAGTGAAACCTAAAAATTCAAACTGTTACTGGAAACGAACGCTTGAACCTAGAAGAGTGAAAGTTGGGCAGCCAAGTGGGCTTAGTGAACTGATCATTACCACCAAGTATCATCAAGATTTGGTGAAAAAATGTTTGCTGAGATTTCAGCAAACTAGTAGTTTTTTGTAAGCTTGGCAACCCCTTTCAAATGAAAGTGTTTTTCGCCAGTCTCTGCATGGGGTACTTCAAGAGGAAACAAACCATAGAGATAGAACTTAGAACTACTTCATTTTGTCAAGTTTCAAGGAGCTAGCACAAACCGTGTTTGATTTAGAATTCCAAACACAGCTATCTATGTAGGAGAAAACAGAGTGAAACCTAAAAATTCAAACTGTTACTGGAAACGAATGCTTCAACCTAGAAGAATAAAAATTGGGTAGCCAAGTGGGATTAGTGAACTGATCATTACCACCAAGTATCATCAAGATTTGGTGAAAAAATGTTTGCTGAGATTTCAGCAAACTAGTAGTTTTTTGGAAGCTTGGCAACCCCTTTCAAATGAAAAGTGTTTTTCGCCAGTCTCTGCATGGGGTACTTCAAGAGGAAACAAATCATAGAGATAGAACTTAGAACTACTTCATTTGCTCAAGTTTCAAGGAGCTAGCACAAACCGTGTTTGATTTAGAGTTTCAAAGACATCTATCTATATAGCAGAAAACAGAGTGAAACCTAAAATTTCAAAGTGTTACTGGAAACGAACGCTTGAACCTAGAAGAGTAAAAATTGGGCAGCCAAGTGGGCTTAGTGAACTGATCATTACCACCAAGTATCATCAAGATTTGGTGAAAAAATGTTTGCTGAGATTTCAGCAAACTAGTAGTTTTTTGGAAGCTTGGCAACCCCTTTAAAACGAAAGTGTTTTTCGCCAGTCTCTGCATGGGGGTACTTCAAGAGGAAACAAACCATAGAGATAGAACTTAGAACTACTTCATTTTGTCAAGTTTCAAGGAGCTAGCACAAACCGTGTTTGATTTAGAATTCCAAACACAGCTATCAATGTAGGAGAAAACAGAGTGAAACCTAAAAATTCAAACTGTTACTGGAAACGAATGCTTCAACCTAGAAGAATAAAAATAGGGCAGCCAAGTGGGATTAGTGAACTGATCATTACCACCAAGTATCTCAAGATTTGGTGAAAAAATGTTTGCTGAGATTTCTTCAAACGAGAAGTTTTTTGGAAGCTTGGCAACCCCTTTCAAACGAAAGTGTTCTTCGCCAGTCTCTGCATGGGGTACTACAAGAGGAAACAAACCATAGAGATAGAACTTAGAACTACTTCATTTTGTCAAGTTTCACGGAGCTAGCACAAACCGTGTTTGATTTAGAGTTTCAAAGACATCTATCTATATAGCAGAAAACAGAGTGAAACCTAAAAATTCAAACTGTTACTGGAAACGAACGCTTGAACCTAGAAGAGTGAAAGTTGGGCAGCCAAGTGGGATTAGTGAACTGATCATTACCACCAAGTATCATCAAGATTTGGTGAAAAAATGTTTGCTGAGATTTCAGCAAACTAGTAGTTTTTTGGAAGCTTGGCAACCCCTTTCAAACGAAAGTGTTTTTTGCCAGTCTCTGCATGGGGTACTTCAAGAGGAAACAAACCATAGAAATAGAACTTAGAACTACTTCATTTGCTCAAGTTGCAAGGAACTAGCACAAACCGTGTTTGATTTAGAGTTTCAAAGACATCTATCTATATAGCAGAAAACAGAGTGAAACCTAAAAATTCAAACTGTTGCTGGAAACGAACGCTTGAACCTAGAAGAGTGAAAATTGGGCAGCCAAGTGGGCTTAGTGAACTGATCATTACCACCAAGTATCATCAAGATTTGGTGAAAAAATGTTTGCTGAGATTTCAGCAAACTAGTAGTTTTTTGGAAGCTTGGCAACCCCTTTCAAACGAAAGTGTTCTTCGCCAGTCTCTGCATGGGGTACTTGAAGAGGAAACAAACCATAGAGATAGAACTTAGAACTACTTCATTTTGTCAAGTTTCACGGAGCTAGCACAAACCGTGTTTGATTTAGAGTTTCAAACACATCTATCTATATAACAGAAAACAGAGTGAAACCTAAAAATTCAAACTGTTACTGGAAACGAATGCTTCAACCTAGAAGAATAAAAATTGGGCAGCCAAGTGGGGATTAGTGAACTGATCATTACCACCAAGTATCATCAAGATTTGGTGAAAAAATGTTTGCTGAGATTTCAGCAAACTAGTAGTTTTTTGGAAGCTTGGCAACCCCTTTCAAACGAAAGTGTTCTTCGCCAGTCTCTGAATGGGGTACTTCAGAAGGAAACAAACCATAGAGATAGAACTTAGAACTACTTCATTTTGTCAAGTTTCAAGGAGCTAGCACAAACCGTGTTTGATTTAGAGTTTCAAACACATCTATCTATATAACAGAAAACAGAGTGAAACCTAAAAATTCAAAGTGTTACTGGAAACGAACGCTTGAACCTAGAAGAGTGAAAGTTGGGCAGCCAAGTGAGATTAGTGAACTGATCATTACCACCAAGTATCATCAAGATTTGGTGAAAAAATATTTGCTGAGATTTCAGCAAACTAGTAGTTTTTAAAGCTTGGCAACCCTTTCAAACGAAAGTGTTTTTCGCCAGTCTCTGCATGGGGTACTTCAAGAGGAAACAAACCATAGAGATAGAACTTAGAACTACTTCATTTGCTCAAGTTTCAAGGAGCTAGCACAAACCGTGTTTGATTTAGAGTTTCAAACACATCTATCTATATAGCAGAAAACAGAGTGAAACCTAAAATTCAAAGTGTTACTGGAAACGAACGCTTGAACCTAGAAGAGTGAAAATTGGGCAGCCAAGTGGGCTTAGTGAACTGATCATTACCACCAAGTATCATCAAGATTTGGTGAAAAAATGTTTGCTGAGATTTCAGCAAACCATAGTTTTTTGGAAGCTTGGCAAACCCTTTCAAACGAAAGTGTTCTTCGCCAGTCTCTGCATGGGGTACTTCAAGAGGAAACAAACCATAGAGATAGATCTTAGAACTACTTCATTTTGTCAAGTTTCACGGAGCTAGCACAAACCGTGTTTGATTTAGAGTTTCAAACATATCTATCTATATAGCAGAAAACAGAGTGAAACCTAAAAATTCAAAGTGTCACTGGAAACGAATGCTTGAACCTAGAAGAGTGAAAATTGGGCAGCCAAGTGGGCTTAGTGAACTGATCATTACCACCAAGTATCATCAAGATTTGGTGAAAAAATGTTTGCTGAGATTTCAGCAAACGAGTAGTTTTTTGGACGCTTGGCAACCCCTTTCAAACGAAAGTGTTCTTTGCCAGTCTCTGCATGGGGTACTTCAAGAGGAAACAAACCATAGAGATAGAACTTAGAACTACTTCATTTTGTCAAGTTTCACGGAGCTAGCACAAACCGTGTTTGATTTAGAGTTTCAAATACATCTATCTATATAACAGAAAACAGAGTGAAACCTAAAAATTCAAAGTGTTACTGGAAACGAACGCTTGAAACTAGAAGAGTGAAAGTTGGGCAGCCAAGTGGGCTTAGTGAACTGATCATTACCACCAAGTATCATCAAGATTTGGTGAAAAAATATTTGCTGAGATTTCAGCAAACTAGTAGTTTTTTGGAAGCTTGGCAACCCCTTTCAAACGAAAGTGTTTTTCGCCCGTCTCCTCATGGGGTACTTCAAGAGGAAACAAACCATAGAGATAGAACTTAGAACTACTTCATTTGGTCAAGTTTCAAGGAGCTAGCACAAACCGTGTTTGATTTAGAATTCCAAACACAGCTATCTATGTAGGAGAAAACAGAGTGAAACCTAAAAATTCAAACTGTTACTGGAAACGAATGCTTCAACCTAGAAGAATAAAAATTGGGCAGCCAAGTGGGATTAGTGAACTGATCATTACCACCAAGTATCATCAAGATTTGGTGAAAAAATGTTTGCTGAGATTTCAGCAAACTAGTCGTTTTTTGGAAGCTTGGCAACCCCTTTCAAACGAAAGTGGTTTTCGCCAGTCTCTGCATGGGGTACTTCAAGAGGAAACAAACCATAGAGATAGAACTTACAACTACTTCATTTTGTCAAGTTTCAAGGAGCTAGCACAAACCGTGTTTGATTTAGAGTTTCAAAGACATCTATCTATATAGCAGAAAACAGAGTGAAACCTAAAATTTCAAAGTGTTACTGGAAACGAACGCTTGAACCTAGAAGAGTAAAAATTGGGCAGCCAAGTGGGCTTAGTGAACTGATCATTACCACCAAGTATCATCAAGTTTTGGTGAAAAAATGTTTGCTGAGATTTCAGCAAACTAGTAGTTTTTTGGAAGCTTGGCAACCCCTTTAAAACGAAAGTGTTTTTCGCCAGTCTCTGCATGGGGTACTTCAAGAGGAAACAAACCATAGAGATAGAACTTAGAACTACTTCATTTGCTCAATTTTCAAGGAGCTAGCACAAACCGTGTTTGATTTAGAGTTTCAAACACATCTATCTATATAGCAGAAAAAAGAGTGAAACCTAAAAATTCAAAGTGTTACTGGAAACGAATGCTTGAACCTAGAAGAGTGAAAATTGGGCAGCCAAGTGGGATTAGTGAACTGATCATTACCACCAAGTATCATCAAGATTTGGTGAAAAAATGTTTGCTGAGATTTCAGCAAACTAGTAGTTTTTTGGAAGCTTGGCAACCCCTTTCTAACGAAAGTGTTCTTCGCCAGTCTCTGAATGGGGTACTTCAGAAGGAAACAAACCATAGAGATAGAACTTAGAACTACTTCATTTTGTCAAGTTTCACGGAGCTAGCACAAACCGTGTTTGATTTAGAGTTTCAAACACATCTATCTATATAACAGAAAACAGAATGAAACCTAAAAATTCAAACTGTTACTGGAAACGAACGCTTGAACGTAGAAGAGTGAAAGTTGGGCAGCCAAGTGGGATTAGTGAACTGATCATTACCACCAAGTATCATCAAGATTTGGTGAAAAAATATTTGCTGAGATTTCAGCAAACTAGTAGTTTTTTGGAAGCTTGGCAACCCCTTTCAAACGAAAGTGTTTTTCGCCAGTCTCTGCATGGGGTACTTCAAGAGGAAACAAACCATAGAGATAGAACTTAGAACTACTTCATTTGCTCAAGTTTCAAGGAGCTAGCACAAACCGTGTTTGATTTAGAGTTTCAAACACATCTATCTATATAGCAGAAAACAGAGTTAAACCTAAAAATTCAAAGTGTTACTGGAAACGAACGGTTGAACCTAGAAGAGTGAAAATTGGGCAGCCAAGTGGGCAAGTGAACTGATCATTACCACCAGAATCATCAAGATTTGGTGAAAAAATGTTTGCTGAGATTTCAGCAAACCAGTAGTTTTTTGGAAGCTTGGCAAACCCTTTCAAACGAAAGTGTTCTTCGCCAGTCTCTGCATGGGGTACATCAAGAGGAAACAAACCATAGAGATAGAACTTAGAACTACTTCATTTTGTCAAGTTTCACGGAGCTAGCACAAACCGTGTTTGATTTAGAGTTTCAAACACATCTATCTATATAGCAGAAAACAGAGTGAAACCTAAAAATTCAAAGTGTTACTGGAAACGAATGCTTGAACCTAGAAGAGTGAAAATTGGGCAGCCAAGTGGGATTAGTGAACTGATCATTACCACCAAGTATCATCAAGATTTGGTGAAAAAATGTTTGCTGAGATTTCAGCAAACTAGTAGTTTTTTGGAAGCTTGGCAACCCCTTTCAAACAAAAGTGTTCTTCGCCAGTCTCTGCATGTGGTACTTCAGAAGGAAACAAACCATAGAGATAGAACTTAGAACTACTTCATTTTGTCAAGTTTCACGGAGCTAACACAAACCGTGTTTGATTTAGAGTTTCAAACACATCTATCTATATAACAGAAAACAGAGTGAAACCTAAAAATTCAAACTGTTACTGGAAACGAACGCTTGAACCTAGAAGAGTGAAAGTTGGGCAGCCAAGTGAGATTAGTGAACTGATCATTACCACCAAGTATCATCAAGATTTGGTGAAAAAATATTTGCTGAGATTTCAGCAAACTAGTAGTTTTTTGGAAGCTTGGCAACCTTTTTCAAACGAAAGTGTTTTTCGCCCGTCTCCTCAGGGGTACTTCAAGAGGAAACAAACCATAGAGATAGAACTTAGAACTACTTCATTTGGTCAAGTTTCAAGGAGCTAGCACAAACCGTGTTTGATTTAGAATTCCAAACACAGCTATCTATGTAGGAGAAAACAGAGTGAAACCTAAAAATTCAAACTGTTACTGGAAACGAATGCTTCAACCTAGAAGAATAAAAATTGGGCAGCCAAGTGGGATTAGTGAACTGATCATTACCACCAAGTATCATCAAGATTTGGTGAAAAAATGTTTGCTGAGATTTCAGCAAACTAGTCGTTTTTTGGAAGCTTGGCAACCCCTTTCAAACGAAAGTGTTTTTCGCCAGTCTCTGCATGGGGTACTTCAAGAGGAAACAAACCATAGAGATAGAACTTACAACTACTTCATTTTGTCAAGTTTCAAGGAGCTAGCACAAACCGTGTTTGATTTAGAGTTTCAAAGACATCTATCTATATAGCAGAAAACAGAGTGAAACCTAAAATTTCAAAGTGTTACTGGAAACGAACGCTTGAACCTAGAAGAGTAAAAATTGGGCAGCCAAGTGGGCTTAGTGAACTGATCATTACCACCAAGTATCATCAAGTTTTGGTGAAAAAATGTTTGCTGAGATTTCAGCAAACTAGTAGTTTTTGGGAAGCTTGGCAACCCCTTTAAAACGAAAGTGTTTTTCGCCAGTCTCTGCATGGGGTACTTCAAGAGGAAACAAACCATAGTGATAGAACTTAGAACTACTTCATTTGCTCAATTTTCAAGGAGCTAGCACAAACCGTGTTTGATTTAGAGTTTCAAACACATCTATCTATATAGCAGAAAACAGAGTGAAACCTAAAAATTCAAAGTGTTACTGGAAACGAATGCTTGAACCTAGAAGAGTGAAAATTGGGCAGCCAAGTGGGATTAGTGAACTGTTCATTACCACCAAGTATCATCAAGATTTGGTGAAAAAATGTTTGCTGAGATTTCAGCAAACTAGTAGTTTTTTGGAAGCTTGGCAACCCCTTTCTAACGAAAGTGTTCTTCGCCAGTCTCTGAATGGGGTACTTCAGAAGGAAACAAACCATAGAGATAGAACTTAGAACTACTTCATTTTGTCAAGTTTCACGGAGCTAGCACAAACCGTGTTTGATTTAGAGTTTCAAACACATCTATCTATATAACAGAAAACAGAGTGAAACCTAAAAATTCAAACTGTTACTGGAAACGAACGCTTGAACCTAGAAGAGTGAAAGTTGGGCAGCCAAGTGGGATTAGTGAACTGATCATTACCACCAAGTATCATCAAGATTTGGTGAAAAAATATTTGCTGAGATTTCAGCAAACTAGTAGTTTTTTGGAAGCTTGGCAACCCCTTTCAAACGAAAGTGTTTTTCGCCAGTCTCTGCATGGGGTACTTCAAGAGGAAACAAACCATAGAGATAGAACTTAGAACTACTTCATTTGCTCAAGTTTCAAGGAGCTAGCACAAACCGTGTTTGATTTAGAGTTTCAAACACATCTATCTATATAGCAGAAAACAGAGTTAAACCTAAAAATTCAAAGTGTTACTGGAAACGAACGCTTGAACCTATAAGAGTGAAAATTGGGCAGCCAAGTGGGCAAGTGAACTGATCATTACCACCAGAATCATCAAGATTTGGTGAAAAAATGTTTGCTGAGATTTCAGCAAACCAGTAGTTTTTTGGAAGCTTGGCAAACCCTTTCAAACGAAAGTGTTCTTCGCCAGTCTCTGCATGGGGTACATCAAGAGGAAACAAACCATAGAGATAGAACTTAGAACTACTTCATTTTGTCAAGTTTCACGGAGTTAGCACAAACCGTGTTTGATTTAGAGTTTCAAACACATCTATCTATATAGCAGAAAACAGAGTGAAACCTAAAAATTCAAAGTGTTACTGGAAACGAATGCTTGAACTTAGAAGAGTGAAAATTGGGCAGCCAAGTGGGATTAGTGAACTGATCATTACCAACAAGTATCATCAAGATTTGGTGAAAAAATGTTTGCTGAGATTTCAGCAAACTAGTAGTTTTTTGGAAGCTTGGCAACCCCTTTCAAACGAAAGTGTTCTTCGCCAGTCTCTGCATGGGGTACTTCAGAAGGAAACAAACCATAGAGATAGAACTTAGAACTACTTCATTTTGTCAAGTTTCACGGAGCTAACACAAACCGTGTTTGATTTAGAGTTTCAAACACATCTATCTATATAACAGAAAACAGAGTGAAACCTAAAAATTCAAACTGTTACTGGAAACGAACGCTTGAACCTAGAAGAGTGAAAGTTGGGCAGCCAAGTGAGATTAGTGAACTGATCATTACCACCAAGTATCATCAAGATTTGGTGAAAAAATATTTGCTGAGATTTCAGCAAACTAGTAGTTTTTTGGAAGCTTGGCAACCCCTTTCAAAGGAAAGTGTTTTTCGCCAGTCTCTGCATGGGGTACTTCAAGAGGAAACAAACCATAGAGATAGAACTTAGAACTACTTCATTTGCTCAAGTTTCAAGGAGCTAGCACAAACCGTGTTTGATTTAGAGTTTCAAACACATCTATCTATATAGCAGAAAACAGAGTGAAACCTAAAAATTCAAAGTGTTACTGGAAACGAACGCTTGAACGTAGAAGAGTGAAAATTGGGCAGCCAAGTGGGCTTAGTGAACTGATCATTACCACCAAGTATCATCAAGATTTGGTGAAAAAATGTTTGCTGAGATTTCAGCAAACGAGAAGTTTTTTGGAAGCTTGGCAAACCCTTTCAAACGAAAGTGTTCTTCGCCAGTCTCTGCATGGGGTACTTCAAGAGGAAACAAACCATAGAGATAGAACTTAGAACTACTTCATTTTGTCAAGTTTTACGGAGCTAGCACAAACCGTGTTTGATTTAGAGTTTCAAACACATCTATCTATATAGCAGAAAACAGAGTGAAACCTAAAATTTCAAAGTGTTACTGGAAACGAACGCTTGAACCTAGAAGAGTGAAAATTGGACAGCCAAGTGGGCTTAGTGAACTGATCATTACCACCAAGTATCATCAAGATTTGGTGAAAAAATGTTTGCTGAGATTTCAGCAAACTACTAGTTTTTTGGAAGCTTGGCAACCCCTTTCAAACGAAAGTGTTCTTCGCCAGTCTCTGCATGGGGTACTTCAAGAGGAAACAAACCATAGAGATAGAACTTAGAACTACTTCATTTTGTCAAGTTTCACGGAGCTAGCACAAACCGTGTTTGATTTAGAGTTTCAAAGACATCTATCTATATAGCAGAAAACAGAGTGAAACCTAAAAATTCAAACTGTTACTGGAAACGAACGCTTGATCCTAGAAGAGTGAAAGTTGGGCAGCCAAGTGGGATTAGTGAACTGATCATTACCACCAAGTATCATCAATATTTGGTGAAAAAATGTTTGCTGAGATTTCAGCAAACTAGTAGTTTTTTGGAAGCTTGGCAACCCCTTTCAAACGAAAGTGTTTTTCGCCAGTCTCTGCATGGGGTACTTCAAGAGGAAACAAACCATAGAGATAGAACTTAGAACTACTTCATTTTGTCAAGTTTCAAGGAGCTAGCACAAACCGTGTTTGATTTAGAGTTTCAAACACATCTATCTATATAACAGAAAACAGAGTGAAACCTAAAAATTCAAAGTGTTACTGGAAACGAACGCTTGAACCTAGAAGAGTGAAAGTTGGGCAGCCAAGTGGGATTAGTGAACTGATCATTACCACCAAGTACCATCAAGATTTGGTGAAAAAATGTTTGCTGAGATTTCAGCAAACTAGTAGTTTTTTGGAAGCTTGGCATCCCCTTTCAAACGAACGTGTTCTTCGCCAGTCTCTGCATGGGGTACTTCAAGAGGAAACAAACCATAGAGATAGAACTTAGAACTACTTCATTTTGTCAAGTTTCACGGAGCTAGCACAAACCGTGTTTGATTTAGAGTTTCAAACACATCTATCTATATAGCAGAAAACAGTTTGAAACCTAAAAATTCAAACTGTTACTGGAAACGAACGCTTGAGTCTAGAAGAGTGAAAGTTGGGCAGCCAAGTGGGCTTAGTGAACTGATCATTACCACCAAGTATCATCAAGATTTGGTGAAAAAAAGTTTGCTGAGATTTCAGCAAACTAGTAGTTTTTTGGAAGCTTGGCAACCCCTTTCAAATGAAAGTGTTTTTCGCCAGTCTCTGCATGGGGTACTTCAAGAGGAAACAAACCATAGAGATAGAACTTAGAACTACTTCATTTGGTCAAGTTTCAAGGAGCTAGCACAAACCGTGTTTGATTTAGAATTCCAAACACAGCTATCTATGTAGAAGAAAACAGAGTGAAACCTAAAAATTCAAACTGTTACTGGAAACGAATGCTTCAACCTAGAAGAATAAAAATTGGGCAACCAAGTGGGATTAGTGAACTGATCATTACCACCAAGTATCATCAAGATTTGGTGAAAAAATGTTTGCTGAGATTTCAGCAAACTAGTAGTTTTTTGGAAGCTTGGCAACCCCTTTCAAACGAAAGTGTTTTTCGCCAGTCTCTGCATGGGGTACTTCAAGAGGAAACAAACCATAGAGATAGAACTTACAACTACTTCATTTTGTCAAGTTTCAAGGAGCTAGCACAAACCGTGTTTGATTTAGAGTTTCAAAGACATCTATCTATATAGCAGAAAACAGAGTGAAACCTAAAATTTCAAAGTGTTACTGGAAACAAACGCTTGAACGTAGAAGAGTAAAAATTGGGCAGCCAAGTGGGCTTAGTGAACTGATCATTACCACCAAGTATCATCAAGTTTTGGTGAAAAAATGTTTGCTGAGATTTCAGCAAACTAGTAGTTTTTTGGAAGCTTGGCAACCCCTTTAAAACGAAAGTGTTTTTCGCCAGTCTCTGCATGGGGTACTTCAAGAGGAAACAAACCATAGAGATAGAACTTAGAACTACTTCATTTGCTATATTTTTAAGGAGCTAGCACAAACCGTGTTTGATTTAGAGTTTCAAACACATCTATCTATATAGCAGAAAACAGAGTGAAACCTAACAATTCAAACTGTTACTGGAAACGAACGCTTGAACCTAGAAGAGTGAAAGTTGGGCAGCCAAGTGAGATTAGTGAACTGATCAATACCACCACGTATCATCAAGATTTGGTGAAAAAATATTTGCTGAGATTTCAGCAAACGAGTAGTTTTTTGGAAGCTTGGCAACCCCTTTCAAACGAAAGTGTTTTTCGAAGTCTCTGCATGGGGTACTTCAAGAGGAAACAAACCATAGAGATAGAACTTAGAACTACTTCATTTTGTCAAGTTTCACGGAGCTAGCACAAACCGTGTTTGATTTAGAGTTTCAAACACATCTATCTATATAGCAGAAAACAGAGTGAAACCTAAAATTTCAAACTGTTACTGGAAACGAACGCTTGAACCTAGAAGAGTGAAAGTTGGGCAGCCAAGTGGGCTTAGTGAACTGATCATTACCACCAAGTATCATCAAGATTTGGTGAAAAAATGTTTGCTGAGATTTCAGCAAACTAGTAGTTTTTTGGAAGCTTGGCAACCCCTTTCAAACGAAAGTGTTTTTCGCCAGTCTCTGCATGGGGTACTTCAAGAGGAAACAAACCATAGAGATATAACTTAGAACTACTTCATTTTGTCAAGTTTCAAGGAGCTAGCACAAACCGTGTTTGATATAGAATTCCAAACACAGCTATCTATGTAGGAGAAAACAGAGTGAAACCTAAAAATTCAAACTGTTACTGGAAACGAATGCTTCAACCTAGAAGAATAAAAATTGGGCAGCCAAGTGGGATTAGTGAACTGATCATTACCACCAAGTATCATCAAGATTTGGTGAAAAAATGTTTGCTGAGATTTCAGCAAACGAGAAGTTTTTTGGAAGCTTGGCAACCCCTTTCAAACGAAAGTGTTCTTCGCCAGTCTCTGCATGGGGTACTTCCAGAGGAAACAAACCATAGAGATAGAACTTAGAACTACTTCATTTTGTCAAGTTTCACGGAGCTAGCACAAACCGTGCTTGATTTAGAGTTTCAAAGACATCTATCTATATAGCAGAAAACAGAGTGAAACCTAAAAATTCAAACTGTTACTGGAAACGAACGCTTGAACCTAGAAGAGTGAAAGTTGGGCAGCCAAGTGGGATTAGTGAACTGATCATTACCACCAAGTATCATCAAGATTTGGTGAAAAAATGTTTGCTGAGATTTCAGCAAACTAGTATTTTTTTGGAAGCTTGACAAAACCTTTAAAAAGAAAGTGTTTTTCGCAAGTCTCTGCATGGGGTACTTCAAGAGGAAACAAACCATAGAGATAGAACTTAGAACTACTTCATTTGCTCAAGTTTCAAGGAGCTAGCACAAACCGTGTTTGATTTAGAGTTTCAAACACATCTATCTATATAGCAGAAAACAGAGTGAAACCTAAAAATTCAAAGTGTTACTGGAAACGAACGCTTGAACCTAGAAGAGTGAAAATTGGGCAGCCAAGTGGGCTTAGTGAACTGATCATTACCACCAAGTATCATCAAGATTGGTGAAAAAATGTTTGCTGAGATTTCAGCAAAAGAGTAGTTTTTTGGAAGCTTGGCAACCCCTTTCAAACGAAAGTGTTCTTCGCCAGTCTCTGCATGGGGTACTTCAAGAGGAAACAAACCATAGAGATAGAACTTAGAACTACTTCATTTTGTCAAGTTTTACGGAGCTAGCACAAACCGTGTTTGATTTAGAGTTTCAAACACATCTATCTATATAACAGAAAACAGAGTGAAACCTAAAAATTCAAACTGTTACTGGAAACGAACGCTTGAACCCAGAAGAGTGAAAGTTGGGCAGCCAAGTGGGATTAGTGAACTGATCATTACCACCAAGTATCATCAAGATTTGGTGAAAAAATGTTTGCTGAGATTTCAGCAAACGAGAAGTTTTTTGGAAGCTTGGCAACCCCTTTCAAACGAAAGTGTTCTTCGCCAGTCTCTGCATGGGGTACTTCAAGAGGAAACAAACCATAGAGATAGAACTTAGAACTACTTCATTTTGTCAAGTTTCACGGAGCTAGCACAAACCTTGTTTGATTTAGAGTTTCAAACACATCTATCTATATAGCAGAAAACAGAGTGAAACCTAAAAATTCAAACTGTTACTGGAAACGAACGCTTGAACCTAGAAGAGTGAAAGTTGGGCAGCCAAGTGGGCTTAGTGAACTGATCATTACCACCAAGTATCATCAAGATTTGGTGAAAAAATGTTTGCTGAGATTTCAGCAAACTAGTTTTTTGGAAGCTTGGCAACCCCTTTCAAATGAAAGTGTTTTTCGCCAGTCTCTGCATGGGGTCCTTCAAAAGGAAACAAACCATAGAGATAGAACTTAGAACTACTTCATTTGCTCAAGTTTCAAGGAGCTAGCACAAACCGTGTTTGATTTAGAGTTTCAAACACATCTATTTATATAGCAGAAAACAGAGTGAAACCTAAAAATTCAAACTGTTACTGGAAACGAACGCTTGAACCTAGAAGAGTGAAAATTGGGCAGCCAAGTGGGCTTAGTGAACTGATCATTACCACCAAGTATCATCAAGATTTGGTGAAAAAATGTTTGCTGAGATTTCAGCAAACTAGTAGTTTTTTGGAAGCTTGGCAACCCCTTTCAAACGAAAGTGTTTTTCGCCAGTCTCTGCATGGGGTACTTCAAGAGGAAACAAACCATAGAGATAGAACTTAGAACTACTTCATTTTGTCAAGTTTCACGGAGCTAGCACAAACCGTGTTTGATTTAGAGTTTCAAACACATCTATCTATATAGCAGAAAACAGAGTGAAACCTAAAATTTCAAAGTGTTACTGGAAACGAACGCTTGAACCTAGAAGAGTGAAAATTGGGCAGGAAAGGGGGATTAGTGAACTGATCATTACCACCAAGTATCATCAAGATTTGGTGAAAAAATGTTTGCTGACATTTCAGCAAACGATTAGTTTTTCGGAAGCTTGGCAACCCCTTTCAAACGAAAGTGTTCTTCGCCAGTCTCTGAATGGGGTACTTCAAGAGGAAACAAACCATAGAGATAGAACTTAGAACTACTTCATTTTGTCAAGTTTCACGGAGCTAGCACAAACCGTGTTTGATTTAGAGTTTCAAAGACATCTATCTATATAGCAGAAAACAGAGTGAAACCTAAAAATTCAAACTGCTACTGGAAACGAACGCTTGAACCTAGAAGAGTGAAAGTTGGGCAGCCAAGTGGGCTTAGTGAACTGATCATTACCACCAAGTATCATCAAGATTTGGTGAAAAAATGTTTGCTGAGATTTCAGCAAACTAGTAGTTTTTTGGAAGCTTGGCAACCCCTTTCAAATGAAAGTGTTTTTCGCCAGTCTCTGCATGGGGTACTTCAAGAGGAAACAAACCATAGAGATAGAACTTAGAACTACTTCATTTGGTCAAGTTTCAAGGAGCTAGCGCAAACCGTGTTTGATTTAGAATTCCAAACACAGCTATCTATGTAGGAGAAAACAGAATGAAACCTAAAAATTCAAACTTTTACTGGAAACGAATGCTTCATCCTAGAAGAATAAAAATTGGGCAGCCAAGTGGGATTAGTGAACTGATCATTACCACCAAGTATCATCAAGATTTGGTGAAAAAATGTTTGCTGAGATTTCAGCAAACTAGTAGTTTTTTGGAAGCTTGGCAACCCCTTTCAAACGAAAGTGTTCTTCGCCAGTCTCTGCATGGGGTACTTCAAGAGGAAACAAACCATAGAGATAGAACTTAGAACTACTTCATTTTGTCAAGTTTTACGGAGCTAGCACAAACCGTGTTTGATTTAGAGTTTCAAACACATCTATCTATATAACAGAAAACAGAGTGAAACCTAAAAATTCAAACTGTTACTGGAAACGAACGCTTGAACCTAGAAGAGTGAAAGTTGGGCAGCCAAGTGGGATTAGTGAACTGATCATTACCACCAAGTATCATCAAGATTTGGTGAAAAAATGTTTGCTGAGATTTCAGCAAACGAGAAGATTTTTGGAAGCTTTGCAACCCCTTTCAAACGAAAGTGTTCTTCGCCAGTCTCTGCATGGGGTACTTCAAGAGGAAACAAACCATAGAGATAGAACTTAGAACTACTTCATTTTGTCAAGTTTCACGGAGCTAGCACAAACCGTGTTTGATTTAGAGTTTCAAACACATCTATCTATATAGCAGAAAACAGAGTGAAACCTAAAATTTCAAAGTGTTACTGGAAACGAACGCTTGAACCTAGAAGAGTGAAAATTGGGCAGCCAAGTTTGCTTAGTGAACTGATCATTACCACCAAGTATCATCAAGATTTGGTGAAAAAATGTTTGCTGAGATTTCAGCAAACGAGTAGTTTTTTGGAAGCTTGGCAACCCCTTTCAAACGAAAGTGTTTTTCGCCAGTCTCTGCATGGGGTACTTCAAGAGGAAACAAACCATAGAGATAGAACTTAGAACTACTTCATTTTGTCAAGTTTCACGGAGCTAGCACAAACCGTGTTTGATTTAGAATTTCAAAGACATCTATCTATATAGCAGAAAACAGAGTGAAACCTAAAATTTCAAAGTGTTACTGGAAACGAACGCTTGAACCTAGAAGAGTGAAAATTGGGCAGCCAAGTGGGATTAGTGAACTGATCATTACCACCAACTATCATCAAGATTTGGTGAAAAAATCTTTGCTGAGATTTCAGCATACGAGTAGTTTTTCGGAAGCTTGGCAACCCCTTTCAAACGAAAGTGTTCTTCGCCAGTCTCTGCATGGGGTACTTCAAGAGGAAACAAACCATAGAGATAGAACTTAGAACTACTTCATTTTGTCAAGTTTCACGGAGCTAGCACAAACCGTGTTTGATTTAGAGTTTCAAAGACATCTATCTATATAGCAGAAAACAGAGTGAAACCTAAAAATTCAAACTGCTACTGGAAACGAACGCTTGAACCTAGAAGAGTGAAAGTTGGGCAGCCAAGTGGGATTAGTGAACTGATCATTACCACCAAGTATCATCAAGATTTGGTGAAAAAATGTTTGCTGAGATTTCAGCAAACTAGTAGTTTTTTGGAAGCTTGGCAACCCCTTTCAAATGAAAGTGTTTTTCGCCAGTCTCTGCATGGGGTACTTCAAGAGGAAACAAACCATAGAGAGAGAACTTAGAACTACTTCATTTGGTCAAGTTTCAAGGAGGTAGCACAAACCGTGTTTGATTTAGAATTCCAAACACAGCTATCTATGTAGGAGAAAACAGAGTGAAACCTAAAAATTCAAACTGTTACTGGAAACGAATGCTTCTACCTAGAAGAATAAAAATTGGGCAGCCAAGTGGGATTAGTGAACTGATCATTACCACCAAGTATCATCAAGATTTGGTGAAAAAATGTTTGGTGAGATTTCAGCAATCTAGTAGTTTTTTGGAAGCTTGGCAACCCCTTTCAAACGAAAGTGTTTTTCGCCAGTCTCTGCATGGGGTACTTCAAGAGGAAACAAACCATAGAGATAGAACTTACAACTACTTCATTTGGTCAAGTTTCAAGGAGCTAGCACAAACCGTGTTTGATTTAGAGTTTCAAATACATCTATCTATATAGCAGAAAACAGAGTGAAACCTAAAAATTCAAAGTGTTACTGGAAACGAACGCTTGAACCTAGAAGAGTGAAAATTGGGCAGCCAAGTGAGCTTAGTGAACTGATCATTACCACCAAGTATCATCAAGTTTTGTTGAAAAAATATTTGCTGAGATTTCAGCAAACTAGTAGTTTTTTGGAAGCTTGACAAAACCTTTAAAAAGAAAGTGTTTTTCGCCAGTCTCTGCATAGGGTACTTCAAGAGGAAACAAACCATAGAGATAGAACTTAGAACTACTTCATTTGCTCAAGTTTCAAGGAGCTAGCACAAACCGTGTTTGATTTAGAGTTTCAAACACATCTATCTATATAGCAGAAAACAGAGTGAAACCTAAAAATTCAAAGTGTTACTGGAAACGAACGCTTGAACCTAGAAGAGTGAAAATTGGGCAGCCAAGTGGGCTTAGTGAACTGATCATTACCACCAGAATCATCAAGATTTGGTGAAAAAATGTTTGCTGAGATTTCAGCAAACCAGTAGTTTTTTGGAAGCTTGGCAAACCCTTTCAAACGAAAGTGTTCTTCGCCAGTCTCTGCATGGGGTACATCAAGAGGAAACAAACCATAGAGATAGAACTTAGAACTACTTCATTTTGTCAAGTTTCACGGAGTTAGCACAAACCGTGTTTGATTTAGAGTTTCAAACACATCTATCTATATAGCAGAAAACAGAGTGAAACCTAAAAATTCAAAGTGTTACTGGAAACGAATGCTTGAACTTAGAAGAGTGAAAATTGGGCAGCCAAGTGGGATTAGTGAACTGATCATTACCAACAAGTATCATCAAGATTTGGTGAAAAAATGTTTGCTGAGATTTCAGCAAACTAGTAGTTTTTTGGAAGCTTGGCAACCCCTTTCAAACGAAAGTGTTCTTCGCCAGTCTCTGCATGGGGTACTTCAGAAGGAAACAAACCATAGAGATAGAACTTAGAACTACTTCATTTTGTCAAGTTTCACGGAGCTAACACAAACCGTGTTTGATTTAGAGTTTCAAACACATCTATCTATATAACAGAAAACAGAGTGAAACCTAAAAATTCAAACTGTTACTGGAAACGAACGCTTGAACCTAGAAGAGTGAAAGTTGGGCAGCCAAGTGAGATTAGTGAACTGATCATTACCACCAAGTATCATCAAGATTTGGTGAAAAAATATTTGCTGAGATTTCAGCAAACTAGTAGTTTTTTGGAAGCTTGGCAACCCCTTTCAAAGGAAAGTGTTTTTCGCCAGTCTCTGCATGGGGTACTTCAAGAGGAAACAAACCATAGAGATAGAACTTAGAACTACTTCATTTGCTCAAGTTTCAAGGAGCTAGCACAAACCGTGTTTGATTTAGAGTTTCAAACACATCTATCTATATAGCAGAAAACAGAGTGAAACCTAAAAATTCAAAGTGTTACTGGAAACGAACGCTTGAACGTAGAAGAGTGAAAATTGGGCAGCCAAGTGGGCTTAGTGAACTGATCATTACCACCAAGTATCATCAAGATTTGGTGAAAAAATGTTTGCTGAGATTTCAGCAAACGAGAAGTTTTTTGGAAGCTTGGCAAACCCTTTCAAACGAAAGTGTTCTTCGCCAGTCTCTGCATGGGGTACTTCAAGAGGAAACAAACCATAGAGATAGAACTTAGAACTACTTCATTTTGTCAAGTTTTACGGAGCTAGCACAAACCGTGTTTGATTTAGAGTTTCAAACACATCTATCTATATAGCAGAAAACAGAGTGAAACCTAAAATTTCAAAGTGTTACTGGAAACGAACGCTTGAACCTAGAAGAGTGAAAATTGGACAGCCAAGTGGGCTTAGTGAACTGATCATTACCACCAAGTATCATCAAGATTTGATGAAAAAATGTTTGCTGAGATTTCAGCAAACTACTAGTTTTTTGGAAGCTTGGCAACCCCTTTCAAACGAAAGTGTTCTTCGCCAGTCTCTGCATGGGGTACTTCAAGAGGAAACAAACCATAGAGATAGAACTTAGAACTACTTCATTTTGTCAAGTTTCACGGAGCTAGCACAAACCGTGTTTGATTTAGAGTTTCAAAGACATCTATCTATATAGCAGAAAACAGAGTGAAACCTAAAAATTCAAACTGTTACTGGAAACGAACGCTTGATCCTAGAAGAGTGAAAGTTGGGCAGCCAAGTGGGATTAGTGAACTGATCATTACCACCAAGTATCATCAATATTTGGTGAAAAAATGTTTGCTGAGATTTCAGCAAACTAGTAGTTTTTTGGAAGCTTGGCAACCCCTTTCAAACGAAAGTGTTTTTCGCCAGTCTCTGCATGGGGTACTTCAAGAGGAAACAAACCATAGAGATAGAACTTAGAACTACTTCATTTTGTCAAGTTTCAAGGAGCTAGCACAAACCGTGTTTGATTTAGAGTTTCAAACACATCTATCTATATAACAGAAAACAGAGTGAAACCTAAAAATTCAAAGTGTTACTGGAAACGAACGCTTGAACCTAGAAGAGTGAAAGTTGGGCAGCCAAGTGGGATTAGTGAACTGATCATTACCACCAAGTACCATCAAGATTTGGTGAAAAAATGTTTGCTGAGATTTCAGCAAACTAGTAGTTTTTTGGAAGCTTGGCAACCCCTTTCAAACGAACGTGTTCTTCGCCAGTCTCTGCATGGGGTACTTCAAGAGGAAACAAACCATAGAGATAGAACTTAGAACTACTTCATTTTGTCAAGTTTCACGGAGCTAGCACAAACCGTGTTTGATTTAGAGTTTCAAACACATCTATCTATATAGCAGAAAACAGTTTGAAACCTAAAAATTCAAACTGTTACTGGAAACGAACGCTTGAGTCTAGAAGAGTGAAAGTTGGGCAGCCAAGTGGGCTTAGTGAACTGATCATTACCACCAAGTATCATCAAGATTTGGTGAAAAAAAGTTTGCTGAGATTTCAGCAAACTAGTAGTTTTTTGGAAGCTTGGCAACCCTTTCAAATGAAAGTGTTTTTCGCCAGTCTCTGCATGGGGTACTTCAAGAGGAAACAAACCATAGAGATAGAACTTAGAACTACTTCATTTGGTCAAGTTTCAAGGAGCTAGCACAAACCGTGTTTGATTTAGAATTCCAAACACAGCTATCTATGTAGAAGAAAACAGAGTGAAACCTAAAAATTCAAACTGTTACTGGAAACGAATGCTTCAACCTAGAAGAATAAAAATTGGGCAACCAAGTGGGATTAGTGAACTGATCATTACCACCAAGTATCATCAAGATTTGGTGAAAAAATGTTTGCTGAGATTTCAGCAAACTAGTAGTTTTTTGGAAGCTTGGCAACCCCTTTCAAACGAAAGTGTTTTTCGCCAGTCTCTGCATGGGGTACTTCAAGAGGAAACAAACCATAGAGATAGAACTTACAACTACTTCATTTTGTCAAGTTTCAAGGAGCTAGCACAAACCGTGTTTGATTTAGAGTTTCAAAGACATCTATCTATATAGCAGAAAACAGAGTGAAACCTAAAATTTCAAAGTGTTACTGGAAACAAACGCTTGAACGTAGAAGAGTAAAAATTGGGCAGCCAAGTGGGCTTAGTGAACTGATCATTACCACCAAGTATCATCAAGTTTTGGTGAAAAAATGTTTGCTGAGATTTCAGCAAACTAGTAGTTTTTTGGAAGCTTGGCAACCCCTTTAAAACGAAAGTGTTTTTCGCCAGTCTCTGCATGGGGTACTTCAAGAGGAAACAAACCATAGAGATAGAACTTAGAACTACTTCATTTGCTATATTTTTAAGGAGCTAGCACAAACCGTGTTTGATTTAGAGTTTCAAACACATCTATCTATATAGCAGAAAACAGAGTGAAACCTAACAATTCAAACTGTTACTGGAAACGAACGCTTGAACCTAGAAGAGTGAAAGTTGGGCAGCCAAGTGAGATTAGTGAACTGATCAATACCACCACGTATCATCAAGATTTGGTGAAAAAATATTTGCTGAGATTTCAGCAAACGAGTAGTTTTTTGGAAGCTTGGCAACCCCTTTCAAACGAAAGTGTTTTTCGAAGTCTCTGCATGGGGTACTTCAAGAGGAAACAAACCATAGAGATAGAACTTAGAACTACTTCATTTTGTCAAGTTTCACGGAGCTAGCACAAACCGTGTTTGATTTAGAGTTTCAAACACATCTATCTATATAGCAGAAAACAGAGTGAAACCTAAAATTTCAAACTGTTACTGGAAACGAACGCTTGAACCTAGAAGAGTGAAAGTTGGGCAGCCAAGTGGGCTTAGTGAACTGATCATTACCACCAAGTATCATCAAGATTTGGTGAAAAAATGTTTGCTGAGATTTCAGCAAACTAGTAGTTTTTTGGAAGCTTGGCAACCCCTTTCAAACGAAAGTGTTTTTCGCCAGTCTCTGCATGGGGTACTTCAAGAGGAAACAAACCATAGAGATATAACTTAGAACTACTTCATTTTGTCAAGTTTCAAGGAGCTAGCACAAACCGTGTTTGATATAGAATTCCAAACACAGCTATCTATGTAGGAGAAAACAGAGTGAAACCTAAAAATTCAAACTGTTACTGGAAACGAATGCTTCAACCTAGAAGAATAAAAATTGGGCAGCCAAGTGGGATTAGTGAACTGATCATTACCACCAAGTATCATCAAGATTTGGTGAAAAAATGTTTGCTGAGATTTCAGCAAACGAGAAGTTTTTTGGAAGCTTGGCAACCCCTTTCAAACGAAAGTGTTCTTCGCCAGTCTCTGCATGGGGTACTTCCAGAGGAAACAAACCATAGAGATAGAACTTAGAACTACTTCATTTTGTCAAGTTTCACGGAGCTAGCACAAACCGTGCTTGATTTAGAGTTTCAAAGACATCTATCTATATAGCAGAAAACAGAGTGAAACCTAAAAATTCAAACTGTTACTGGAAACGAACGCTTGAACCTAGAAGAGTGAAAGTTGGGCAGCCAAGTGGGATTAGTGAACTGATCATTACCACCAAGTATCATCAAGATTTGGTGAAAAAATGTTTGCTGAGATTTCAGCAAACTAGTATTTTTTTGGAAGCTTGACAAAACCTTTAAAAAGAAAGTGTTTTTCGCAAGTCTCTGCATGGGGTACTTCAAGAGGAATCAAACCATAGAGATAGAACTTAGAACTACTTCATTTGCTCAAGTTTCAAGGAGCTAGCACAAACCGTGTTTGATTTAGAGTTTCAAACACATCTATCTATATAGCAGAAAACAGAGTGAAACCTAAAAATTCAAAGTGTTACTGGAAACGAACGCTTGAACCTAGAAGAGTGAAAATTGGGCAGCCAAGTGGGCTTAGTGAACTGATCATTACCACCAAGTATCATCAAGATTGGTGAAAAAATGTTTGCTGAGATTTCAGCAAAAGAGTAGTTTTTTGGAAGCTTGGCAACCCCTTTCAAACGAAAGTGTTCTTCGCCAGTCTCTGCATGGGGTACTTCAAGAGGAAACAAACCATAGAGATAGAACTTAGAACTACTTCATTTTGTCAAGTTTTACGGAGCTAGCACAAACCGTGTTTGATTTAGAGTTTCAAACACATCTATCTATATAACAGAAAACAGAGTGAAACCTAAAAATTCAAACTGTTACTGGAAACGAACGCTTGAACCCAGAAGAGTGAAAGTTGGGCAGCCAAGTGGGATTAGTGAACTGATCATTACCACCAAGTATCATCAAGATTTGGTGAAAAAATGTTTGCTGAGATTTCAGCAAACGAGAAGTTTTTTGGAAGCTTGGCAACCCCTTTCAAACGAAAGTGTTCTTCGCCAGTCTCTGCATGGGGTACTTCAAGAGGAAACAAACCATAGAGATAGAACTTAGAACTACTTCATTTTGTCAAGTTTCACGGAGCTAGCACAAACCTT